>NC_079384.1:19306139-19606139 GCF_021018895.1 Seriola aureovittata | reverse complement strand
TTTTCTTTTGGAACAATGTGTGTTTGAGTGTGGTAAATGTATGTGTATGTGTGTGTGTGTGTGTGTGTGTGTGTGTGTGTGTGTGTGTGTGTACTCTGCTTGCCTCCATTATGGGGCCTGGGTGGCTGATTAGCTCTCAGACACAATATGGCTAGAGACAGAATGGGCCATTGATTCCCTCAGCAGAGCCAAAATGGCTGCTCTGGTACAACTTGACACCATCTGAATGGCTGCGTTCCCCTGTGTTTGAGTGTGAGTGTGAGATGAGAGAGATAATGAGGATAAAGAGGGACACAGAAACCAGAGAGTGAGTCTCTGTGTTTTGCTGTTTACATGCCACAACACAGATGAATATCGAGCCGGCATCACAGTTTAAAATCCTACTCAGGATGTTTTCCTGTGTCTCTGATTCCACATTTACACCAGAATTAATCCCTCTGACACTGTGTTGTCTCACTGCCTTAATGAAAAGCTAATACAAGACGCTGATCATTGTAGTTTTCAGCAGCTGTCATGTGCAGCTACCATGAGGCCCGGGCAGCCCCCTCTGTGGAGGCTGTAGCTGTTGAATGCTAACATGATAATCATTTAATCTTAAAAATGCCATGCACATTAGTATTCTTATAAAACAGCTTTCAGCCACTAGTGGCAGGACTGAAATATCAGTCTGAGACTAGGTGGATTTACTCTGACTACAGAACAGGATCACGATACAAAGCTTCAGATGAACTTAGGGAGAAATTTAATACACAGAACAGGGACAGTGGAGTTTGTCCCACATCACTTACACTGGATTTGTATTCAGAATCTCCTTACTGCGAGTACGGATAGGAGAAATAATGGGCACGTGAGTATTGTTTTAAGAGGGAAACGAATAAATGATAACTTGTGTTTTAAGTTACTGCTAATGCAAACTGAACTTTCTTTTTCATGATGAGTTTTCCACCAGTGAACAACTGGGAGGCTTTTATTGTTGAATCAGATTTAGAGGAAATGCTACGACAGTACAACAAGAAGCAGCCTACTGTACCTCCTGAAAACCAGCAACCTCCAACACACCACCGAGGCAAACAACCTTGACCTCTCCTGAAAACCAGCAACCTCCAACACACCACCGAGGCAAACAACCTTGACCTCTCTGCTCCTGTGGAAAACCTTGTGTGCCATACCAGCACTTCTTTGCTCATTCTTTTCTCTTTTTATTCACAGGCATTTAGCAATACCTGCATATGAGCCATACATGCCACGTACTGTTATTTTCTGAATTAGTTGGGCTCCTCAGAAATTCCATCAAGTTGCATGAAAGCAGTGATATGCATGTTTTAAGAGCGTTTTTAAGGGAACAAAAAGTTTTGTGCCATTTAAATTGTTGTTTGAGCTTCAGTGAGGTTCCATCTTGAGCCTGTTGTTTTTTTGGTATAATTCACATATGCCTAATTAGCTATTAGCAGCTGCTGTTTGCAGTGTACCCATCTATGTACAGACAAGTATCACTGGATCACTGTGATACTGAAGAAAACCTAAAAACATAAAGATTCTCAGGCAAGTCCTGGACTTAAATGGTATCTTTTAAATCTCTGATTTCTAAGCAGATTTATGCACGTGTATTCATGATGGACATTGTGGATAATTACATCCTAAGAAAGTTTAGGTGTCACTGAATGTAATCATGGCTGTTTCATGTTTGTGTGTTGAAATGTAACTAAGTTACAACTTTGAGAATGAGTGTGATTTTTGATGCAAACGGCATCACTTACTGTGGCTGCTCATCGCTCAACTCGACAACAACACTGTCAACGATGTTTCTATCTCAATTAGCCAGATGGGAATGTCTTATTTTTGCAGTCCTGCTCCCTGATCTGCAACATTACCCACAATATAACCAGAATTCTTAATGAAGCAGAGGCCTCTGTTTGAGACAAACATATATTGTATATCAAGGAGTCCGAAGGTCCTGGATCAGGATTTGACTTGTTGGTGGACAAGGTTTGTAATGTCATGATGATGCAAGTTGCTGTGTCAGAAGAAAAATGCAAATGAGCAGTGAGTTCAGTTCAGCACCAGAGCTCATCAGGATGCAGAGTGTGATGTAGGATCATGTCAACTCAGCCAAAACAAGCAACAAAGGGCTTCTGGGAGATGAAACGCTCTTTCCCTTTTCTTCAGTGCTCCCAATTGTTCTTTTATTACTGAAGAGAAGCACTGAGTGACCACAGCGGCAACACCACTAACTACAGGGAGAAGACCATTAACCAGCTAATCATTAATTTCACTTCAGGCTGCACTTTTAGTTCAAATTAGAGTCACAGAGATTAATCTTTGTGTGGATCGTTTTTTTCTGAACAAAGTGCTTTACAACTAACGAAACACAAAATGAACAGCCAACCAACGAAGAAGAAGACTACAGGAAATAATTGTAAAAATAGTCAGAGCCAGAGGGACGAGACAAGCTGAATAAACAGCAGGCAGGCTAACGAGGATAAAACAGAGAAAAGACAAGCTTTAAAAGTTTAATCTTTGATTCTAGTGTGGTTATAAATCCTTCATAAGCTGCTAATGAAATTTAAAAAAAAAATAAAAAGTTGTCTTCAGGCGTCAGGCTTCATTTATCCAGAGGGGAATATGCTATACCAACAGAAGAATAACATTTGAGAGGAGCAATGGCAGCTAAAGCTAATGAGCACATCCACACATCAACACAGGAGAAGAAGAAGAAGAACGTCTGTTAAAATTAAGCACTTTTGAAATGTTGGACACTCAGAAGGTAACACATGAATACAGAGTGTGTTCAATCTCTCCTTCACAACACATCTTTGCAGTTGCTTGAGATTTCCCTCTGATCGCAACAACCTGACAAGTGACTTCCTGCGACTTTCTGACACGTCAATCAAGTTAACGTGAAGAGAATCAACTGAGGAACAAAGCAGACGAAACAAAAGCAGCTCAGAGAGTCGAGCTGGAAACCTTCATCCCTGAACGAGGAGGCAGAGGAAACATGATTAAAGCCTGTATTTCCGATCACTTACTTCTCCATTAGGAAGATTAATGAGGGCCGTACAGACCGGGGACGCCAGCTCCACCGTGAAAAATGACGCTATTACCTGTTTGGTAGGGAAAAAAAGTGTGTAAGAGTGTGTGTGTGTGTGTGTGTGTGTGTGTGTGTTTTTTAGAAACTCTTCCTGCTGCGACTCATACACTGCTGCTGTTAGAGGAAAACTGGTTTAAAATCGTGTTTGTGTACTTTGTGGGTGTGTACCTGCTGCTGTGCGGTTTGCTTGTGTGTGTGGGCTGGGTGGAGTCGGGGAAGTCAATCAATCTATCGTGTGTTTGACAGATATTTTAAATGCAAAAAGTTCCTATTCCAGGCGTCAACACACATCACTGCGTGACAGGCTGCTGAGGAGGCCTGCAGGTAAGCAAGTCTGCATGTGTGTGTGTGTGTGTGTGTGTGTGTGTGTGTGTTCTACTGAAGTGTGATGACAACAGCTCCAGCTCTCCAGTTAAGATTTTAGTTTAACTTTAAGGTGGACGTCCTGGACTGGAGCAACTGCTGCTGATGACACTGAGGTCATTTCCTCCTTAATGTTTCTGTCTAACACATGACATTAAATAATATATTATATAAATAAAATCAGGGCTTTTAGTATTTCTACACATTTCAATCACAAAACAAACAAAAAAGGGGTATCACATGGATACCCCTTTTTTTTGATAAGGCGTCATTTATAAAGGATTTATAATATCTAACTAATGGCTTTTATATTGGTTAATAAATCATTTATTATTTCTTTGTAATGATGGATGGCTTCACTTTCTAATAAGAAATCACCAAACCACCTGTAATCATAAATGTAAGTACGTCTTTAAAGCTGGATGGATGGATCAACATTTCATATGTCAAATGGGTCAAATGACTATGTGGAATGTAAGAGTGCTTCGTGGGGCATTTTAGCCTCTTTCAGCTCTTTGTTTTGGTTTTACAGCCCATTAAAACTCTCATTAGCTTTTTTTCAAGCAGCAGATATTTTCAAATTAGATTAGCAGCTAAAGAACCAGATATTTCCCCCAGGAAAAAACAGAGCTAAAAGAGAGGGAATATTGATATACTTGAAATAGACAACTGTTTGCTAAGGATTTAAAGGCTAAAAGACCAGGATCAGATAACAGTGGGACCAGGGCAGATAGAGATCACGGAGCCGAGGACAGAGGCAGCAAAGCTCATGACTGTCCCTCCATCCTTCTGTTCATCCTCCTTCCTGACAGTGAACTCTGTGAACCCAATCATCCACCTCGACAATCAAGAGCTGCAGAGGTAGAGGGGCGGTTATCATACATCACTATTATTAAATGTGTGTGTGTGTGTGTGTGTGTGTGTGTGTGTATGCGGGTGTGACCTCTCAAAAGAGCCTCAAAGTGAAAACATCAGCTGTTTTCCCTCCATATAGATGGTGATTAAGATGTATGGAATAAAATCACATTAGTTCTGATCATAAAATGAAGATTTAAAAAGCATTGCTGGGAGACCTTGAAATCTGCTGAATGTTTACACGAGAATCTAAAATTCTAAATTTGAAATTGTTAAATTGTCCTTTTACTGTAAAATGACAAAGATTAAAAACATTCAGATTATGTATATAAATCATAAAAAATCATAAATTGTGAATGTGATTTTCTCTTGTAGAGAACTGGACAAAAACACAAACTTCACACAAGCATTACCTGTATGTCAGTGTGTTCGTGTAGTTGTGTGCTTTGAAAGGACAAACCTGAGGGAGCGGAGGGTCATGTTCAGCTCACATTATTATCTGATCAACTGATGAATGAATGGCAAGGGGGGGAAGGGGAGGGGGGTGGGGGTATGTAGGGCTTTTAAAAATAAGCCTCCATTGAACCTGCAGACCCTCATTCAGCAGCAGCAACAGCGTCCTCTTTCTCCGAGACTGAATGAAGCCGCCTTTATTTTGTATGAAAAGGCTGGAATGGTAAAAGTGTTCTGAGGCTGCTGAAACTAGGCTGAAAAACATGTTCCTCCTTTATTTTATTAACACAGAAGAAAAAGGAACAAGTGTTGCACATGAAAATAATCCTACCTGAAGAAAAAAACAACATGGATGTAGAGAACATATTGATAAAGAAAGCAGAGAGTATGAGGCTGCTCTGTTTGTGAAAGCACAGTGGAGAGGAAGTCATGGTAAAAGTGAAGTAGTGGGAACAAAGGGGAGGAGGAGGAGGAGGAGGAGGAAGGAGAAGATGGATGAAGATGAAGTTCAGCAAAATAACAAGCCTTCACATATAGTTTTATCATCAGTTATTAAACCAAACTCCGTGCAGAGATTTTCACATCAGAAAATCACATGAAGCCTGTTCACCTCTCACTTCCAAATTATATCTGATGAACTGAGGCTGAAATAAAGATTTTTTTCCTCTTATAATCTTTGTTATCTGGTTAATATTTCATTGTTGTGTTTAACCTGATTCTGTACTGCATTAATGCCAGATGTTATAGATGATCGATTAGTAGATTCCAAACTCCAAGATCATGGCTGGATAAACTGTAGTAAGTGAAGAATCATGGCAACCTGATCAACTCCTTTTTGAGCACATCAGAATGTCAGAAATTCACTCTCCAGTTCAGTGAGGAAGAACTGCACTGGCCTGACCTCTGACCTCAACCACTTCCAACACCTCTGGGGTGTTCCAGAACCCGGACTACCATCATCAGTGTCTGACCTCACGGATGCTCTGATGGGTCTGAATCCCTGCAGCAGGTTCAACATCTGGTGCAGAGACTGAAACCAGCAGAGTGGAGCCTGTTACAGCAGCAGATTAATGACCCTGGTCTTGGAATGACGCGTTCAGCACACACAGCTGTGATGTTCTGGTGTCCATATACTTTTGACCACATGGTGCATTTTCCTTTTCACGCGTAGACAAAAATCGTCCACTCCCGATTAATGGCCGTGATAATGAAGTGTTGGGAGCGGTTGCTGAGATCAGATGCTTATATGAGCCGCCATCACTGGAGTTTTTTTCACCTGGCAATAATAAATATTCCAGGCTTTTCCCTTATTTTCCAGGCTAGCAGAGAAAACCCTGAGCAGATAATTACAAAACGACAGAGTATAAAGTCACCTCAATGCACTGCTGACAAATCACTCACATGCATGTCAGGCGTGTAACATGCATTACCAATAAAGGGACGCATGTTGGTTTGATTGCAGCCGCTCGCTGCGGAGAGACTCAAGGTGAGACTATATGAGGCTAATTTGCTTAACGACAGAGGCTATCACACGTTCACACGGAGCCTCCACTCGCACACGCATTTGTAGATGTTTTTCACACTGCGGACGAACATGGAACGGATGTCTGCGAGATTGAAATCAGTGAAGTGAGAGTGACTGCAAATTGAAAATGGGAGGAGGAGAAGGTGGAGGAGGAGGTGAGGAAGAAGAAGAGCGAGCAGGAAGCTCTGTTCAGACTGTTGATCTGCTGCTGCTGCTGCTGGACGCTGAGGAGGCTGGAGGAGGAAGAAATCCAATAAAAACACAGAGGAAGGTTTGAAGGAGGCTGCACTCCCACTGGTCAGGGCGGTTTGACAGGTGTTATTACAGAGGAAGGTTGTGAGGAGGAGGAGGAATCTTACAGGGGAAATCAGAGGATGTGTGTAAAGTTGCATCAGGTGGTTGTTGTGGTGGTTGTTAACCAGACTGTCTGCTGTCTGTCCTCTTCTCAACATTTCAGACACGAGAAACTAAACTGAGTCCAAAACATAAAATAAAATAAAATAACAGGACGGAGGCGAAACCCACGACTGACTGACTGACTGAGTGACTGACTGACTGACTGACTCCACTGCAGCTTTTTCCAGGTTGCATCACAGAGAGCAACGCAAACATATTGATCCTAAAAGAAAACAACTTATTTATGTTGGCAACATATATTTTGACATTACTAAGGATCTGAACATCTACATGTTTTTATTGGGGTTTTTTTATTCCTAGGACACTGACACTCAAATGTGTGGTGTGTTAAAAACCGTTAAACACACGGTGAAGATGTAGAGAACCCACTCAGAGCACGCGAGGGTTCGGCGGGATGTGACGTCACCGACACCCCCGTCCGTTGAACAACGAAGGCTCTGTCAATACAGTGAGTATAAATGTGTTGTCGCTCACACGCTGGCGGTTATTCATCATCATCACTTACAGTAGGTCCTGAGCTCATCACAATCTGTCCAGCAGGGATGTTGGGTTTAGTGTGTATGTGTGTGTGTGTGTGTGTGTGTGTGTGTGTGCATGTGTCTGCGTGTTTATGTGTGTAACTCAGTATTAAAACAGCCGGACGATTTCTCTGCAGGGGCCCATTGTGAGGAGATATCAACTCCTCCGCTAAATACCAAACACTCACATACTCACAAACACCTTTGCACAAGATAAGGCTTCAATTATCCTCCATTCAGCTGCACTCACCACAGACATGTTAGTTGTTCTTATTACACTTCTCTCTAGTCTAGTCTGCTTGGAGGAGTGATGTATCGCTGGTGCCCTTTTAGCGCAGCGCCCACGCCAACGCAACAAACCGGAGGGTACATGGACGTCCGTGCGGACACACTCACGTACACACTCCGATACGCGGCACTTGCAGCCGCAGAGAGTACAATGCTAGCTTCAGGATCCACCGACTGATAGCTTAGCACAAAGACCGAAAGCACTAAACCCGGCAACCACTCCAAGCCATTGTCTGACTGAACGAGCTGCACGTGGTTTACGGAGCAGGTGTAGACTGTGCGTTCAGCTACGCCATCAACAGAGCCAGGGACAAGACGGCCGTTTAGACCTTTCAGTGAAGTCAATGGCAGAGAAGAAGAAGCACAACTTCTAAGACAATGTTTCATCCACATCACCTGTGCACCGTGTGTGGACATTCTACTTCCATAAACACCACTGTCTGTGTGGGAAACGGCACAGAGAATTGTTTGTGCCTCAGCTGACTCTTGATGGACCGCTCATTAGCCCCTTAGGTGATTTTGTAAATGTGATGACTGTAACAGACGTGATGCTCGTCACAGCAGACTCTTCCCATTGACCTTGACTGACAGGTCACACAGAGAGGAAGCCTGATTCTCTCATCTCTGAACTCTACAGTCCTACAGTAGACTGAAAAGAGAAGAAGAAGAGAGAAGAGGAGGAGGAGGAAAGTTTAGGAAACAGTGAAAGAGAAAAGATGGTGTGAGACAGAGAGAGTTAGTCTTTGTGTGTGATTGCCAGTCGGCAGAGCGGCAGCCATCTGGCTGATGGGTAAACAAAAGCCATGATTAGAGTCCTGCTAACATCACTAATGACACCAGGACACTAAGCACGGAATCTGTGTGTGTGTGTGTGTGTGTGTTTGCTAATGTGAGATTAAGTGAGCTTAGGAGGAAAAAAAGGAGAAAGAGACAGCAAAGTGAAACACTGGAAAGTAACAAGGAATGAAGAAAAAACCCCAGGAATTAAACGGTAATGAGAGAAAATGCAAGAGGAGAGTAGTGAAGTTCAGAGGGAAATAACAATAAATGAGAAAAAGCTGTTTTTGCTGGCTTTGAGTATTTCAACCAAAAAAAATGCTCCTGTTGCTGATTTAAACAAATTCTCCGTCCCTGTAGAAAACACAGTTTACCCCAGCTTTCAGACGGCCAACTCCACTTCAGGAAACTTTGGGGATGAGCTCCCAGTTTCAGAGGCTCGCTGCCGGGTCATTACCAATTCATACTGTGCATCCAAAGTTTGCTCAGACTCACAGAACCTTACTCTGAACTCCAGTGCAGAGTCTCCAAAGAGACCAAAAAATGTCAGGCTGAATTTTGAGGAAATGTGTGTATAATGATGCACGATATATCCAGAATATTTATATTTGGTGCAGCCGTAAAAAAAAAAAAAAGGAAGGAAAAAGAAGAAGAAATATGGTTTTAACAAGCAGCCAAATGGAATAATTGTATGTGAAAAATCTGAATTATGACTTTGGCTTTGACCAAACAAGTGTAGAAGTCCAGTTGTCAGTCCTGGTGTCCACTCATGTTCATTTTTAGGGTCAAAATGTGTTTAGACATCCAGTAAAAGAAGGAGAGAACATGAGTTAACATATTATAAATTTGCAGTTTGGAATCATTCCAGTGTCTCTTGGCTCCAATTTGACTTTTTCCCACCACTGACTGTCCATGTCAAAATGGACTGAAGCAACAGCGCAGTCGGTCCCGCTGTCCAATCAGTAAATCGTGGCCGAGGCAGAGCCAGGCCGGACGGAGCGGGAAGCAGATTAGCGGCGCTATCAGCGAACACAAAGTCATCAGAGGGATTTACTCCGATGGTGAGATAGTGGAAATTCTCTTCCGGTGGAGGAGAATTTGGAGTCTCACCGGACTGTGCGAGATGGAGATGGAATATGAGATACAGAAAGGTGGAGAGAGGGGAGGTGAAAGAACGGAGAGAGACTCAGAGGATATGACGACGTCTGTGCTGAATCGTCCTGCAGCCATGTCTATCCTCGACCACAGAGGAGAAGGAACAATAAGTGTAATCATCCAGTGAGCTGATTGGCTGGAATGAAAAGCTGCAGACACTTGAGCCTGATTGGAAACTGCAGCTGCAGGTGATGATTCATGTTACTGAGATTCTCCTCTGTCCATGACACCAGTTTCCGTTAATTGTTTGAGAGATGAGCCCAAAAAATTCAAAGTACTCCTGATTTCTTGGGACTCCATCCACTGTTTGCTGAGATATTTCAGTCTAAAGCAAAGTGTGGATAGTGTGGATGAAATAATAGATCATAGATCCTCTATCTTTTTCATTGCCCGAGGTGGTGTGAGGATAAAAAATAAGATTCAGGTGTTATTTTGAGTAAAGTTTTGCATGCTAGTTTTTGGCTACACAGATGTTGTGGATGTGATATTGCTGTAGTAGCTGTTCTTTAAGATCAGGGCTGTTGATATGTAACTTGTTATATGCAACAATGGGCTCTATCAGATTTTAGTCTTTCTGTTGAACTTATGCTTTTCTCGCTGTGTAATCGACTGGTATGAAAATGTACAGGTTCTTTAAAAAGCAGGCACATAGCTGCAGAAACAAAGACTTTAACACTTAAACTTTCATTAGCACTTTACAATATTATTATATTTTGTATGTGTATGAAAACTCACCTTTTTCATTTTATCTACTTATGTGCAAATGTTTTTGTCGCTGTAAAAGAGTCACTGAGGCTAGTTCCAATTAAATGTGTTGACTTGGCAAAAAGTCATTTGAATTTGAATCAATTATCAGAGACATTTAAAACATTAATTATTAGCTCTCACAACACAACAGAAAACACACATTTAACCTTCAACATCGTCATGTTTCTTCTGCTCAGGCCGCCTGTTCGTCTCTCTCCTGTTTCCATGTGAAGCTCTTTGTAACAGTTCGTCCACACATGAAGTTTAATTGCGAAGATGCTCACAGCCGTCGAGCGCGCATCCGCTGCTAAGCTACGGCGGTTTTTCTACTAGTTTCATGCACGGCTGCTTTTAATAGGCCGCTTTTAACAGCTCGACCGGCTGCCCAGTGGGACAAATAAAACTTGAACTTCAAAGCGCAAGTGAGCAAAGTAGAGAGAAAGAGGGATTAAGAGACAGAGGAGGAAACAGAGAGAGCTCCTGGGTATACAGCTGATTTAAATAACGGGGAATACAAGTTGTTATCTAGCTGTAGATGGAGAAAGATGGATGGAAACGAAGAGACGGAGAGCAGCAGAGGGAGGTGGAGTGATTGATGGATGTTGCAGATGGATGTTGCAAAGAGGGATGCAGAGAAGAACAGACAAGAATACAGTCTAATCTAATGATGCTGGTGTTGGACACAGTTTCAGTTTGGACAGAAAATCAAAGCTATGGATCATCTCTAAACAAACAAACAAACGCTGATCATTGATCTCAGATAAATTTTAGTTAATATTAATAAAAATACTGAAGTAACGATATTTGGCTGAATGTTTGTATGTTAGTTTTCTGATCTGGGAGGTTTCAACAGAAGTGTGCCATATTTTGGGAAATGTGCTCGGTCGCTTTTTTTGCAGGGAGATAGGGTTAGGTGAATATCGCTCATGTAGGGCCAGCAAGACGTTAGCTTAGCTTAGCATAAAGACTGGAAACAGAGGGAAACAGCTAGCATAGCTCCATCGAAAGGTAACAAAAGTCAGGAAGCCAGACATGGATGCTGTGATGTGTCACAGGAACCTGTTATTACTGCTCTGTTTTGATAATAAAGGTTCCAGAGTTCAGGTTTCAGATGCTTCAAATCCACATTTTCTTGTAACTGCATGAGCAGAAAAATGCAGGCGCACAAGAAAATAATCTCGACGCAAACCAGGAGAAAATCCCTGGGAAGAGTCATTTCTGTTGGAAGCAGATGATGTTTCATTTTAGTTCATGCTGAGTCAGAGAGGTTCTGATTCAGCATGTTTCAAGAGGCGGGACACGGTGTGCATACGGGATGAACATCATGCTGGAAAACTCCTCATAACCACAGCAGCAACACACACAAAACACACAAAGCTTTTCGGAGCTGCACAGCTGCGCACACATCTGGGTTTATATGGTTTTTTTCTCCTCGACTTCCTCCAGCATCACCATGTAATACAGATTTAAGGGTCAGTGATGGGAGTCAGAACCAGCTGAGCAGAACCGACAATGATCCCTGCCGGCTGAGGGGGCAACATGTCGGACAGACCTCCAGTCCACTGGTTTCCCTTTTTCCAACAGAACAGGAGTGGCGGCCGGTGAATCACTCTCCGTTCATCCCTGCTTTAAATTCAGACGCTGAGGGTTTTGGACACAGAAAACAAAACATGTCCACAGTGAAACCTTCCTGTGTTCTACACAAGATGGAAAAACAAAACAAATGCACACGTAACAGGCCTATTCCTGGAGCTGAACCATTCAACTTCTCCATTCACAAAAGAAGTGCGTCATTCCGCTTCCTGTCCGGTCGCTGCTTGATCCGGATAAGAGAGAAAGAGAAACCTGACGTCTGCTGTGTGACAGAGCTCATATTTCAGGATTTCTATGTTTAAACCTCAGTTGCAGGATTATACATGTATTCCAATGGTTGAGAGACAGTGTGTGTTGTTGAGAGTGGCTTTGAATTTGCTGCAAATAAAAAAAAAGGTAATAACATGTCAGGATTCTGGCGAATTGGGTTTGAACATGCGAGCGCCTCTAGGTAAGTTCACTCGTAAAGTGCAGACTCATTGTGAATGCGGAGTGAAAACATGGCTTGTTCATTTCTCAAAAGTTGGATTATAAAAAGACCCTCAAGTCAAAGAAGTAAAATTTTCAAATATCAAACCTCCGTCCAGAGGCTGAAGAAGCAGCAGCGAACACACTCTGGAAGTTTTCAAGTTTTACGCTCCCTGACTCGGAGGCCTTTTTTCTCTAATCCAACTTTTAAACGCCGTGCACGGTGAAAACTGTCCTGGAGAGATGAGAAGAAAAGGCAAGGTCACACAGAGCTGCAGAAGAACGAGGAGAAAGACAGAAAATAAAACACACACAACAGACGTGTATGAAAACAAGTCTGTAACCATCAGCGTAAACACAGACTTTCACATCAACCAGCGGCGTCCAGGAGCTCCGGGCTTCTGTCAGCCGTGCCCCCCCCCACCACCAACACCAACCCACCCACCTCCAGCACAGACGCTCCCAGCTCCGGTTAGAGGCAAGGCCACGCCAGCCTGCATCTGGACAAACACCACACCAAGGCTGTGTTTACACCAGCTGGTAAAAGTGATTTTTGACTCCACATGTGGCACAGATCTGATGTGGGATTTTACAGATCTGGTTCAAGACAAATTCAAACAAAAATCTGCTGACGTGACTTCCATCAAAAAGCAAGTGTCTGACTTTTCATGCTGTTTTGAATTTATTTACCAAAACACATTGTTTTAAAGATATTTCTTTTGTGAAGACTACACATGGGGACCAGGAGGGTATTCCATCAATGCTGTAAATCTGCTCTTACTTGAAAAAGATCGCTTTGAATTAACGTTGACTTTCACTTCAGGCTCAAACATTGAAACAATGTAGCTGTGGCTCGTCAACATTGACTGAAACCAGGCTTGAACAAGCTGTGCACACGGACTATACAAGCAGCCCAGAACAGTCGATTATTGAAAAGAAAGATCATGTCACAGAAAGAAGGGAAAACAAGAGCAGCGGAGGAAACCCTGCTGATTGGCGTGACCACCTGTCCTGTGTAATACAGGATTGAAAAAAAGTATGTGAGCGTAAAGAGACACCTGACGGAACTGTCTTTTGGGATTCTGTTTCCAGTCGTTGGAAATGCATGGAAACACAGCTACATTAAGCTTGACAGTTAGCCTGCGAGAATGATGGAACAGACTCTCTTGTATAGACTTATATTAGCGAGACTTATCTGTCTTTCTGGGCCAAAGCGAGTCACAAGTCGTCTAAAAATAAATCTCCATGACTGTGATCCTCCAGCGTCAGACAACAGGGTCACTCTGCAGGCCTCAAATATCACTGGCTTTGATATCAGAGGTTTATATTCATGTGTGCAGGTTGTTTACACGTGTAAACAAAAGGACTACATGAAAACAGCCGAGGCTCTATTTGCACTGCAGGAACATTGTGTAATCTAGGTTTAGACGTCTCAATCACAGGTTCAAAGAGGTCGGGGCTTTGCTCATTGACAGCTGTCTCCTCATCTGATGAGAGTCAACTGAAATCAACACACTTTCTTCAAGATGAGTCGGCTGCTCCTCGCAACCAGAGCTTGAAAATCACATCAGCTTTTAAAAAAAAAGCTCTAATCCTCCAAAACAAAAACAACTTGAACATGATGCAGCACTGAATAACGAACGTTTGATACCGACTTGTTTCCTAATCAGTTTGCAAAGCAAAATTCAGACACGATTTTTATCGATTTTTCATCCACTATTAGATTTTTTAAACGCTCACATGATTGAACACAGAAATGTTGCGCTTTCAAGCTACATTTGTGTTTGAAGTGCTTGAAATAGCTGCTAATAAAGCATTTAAATGTATCCCTCAATTATTAGTTCAGACACAAATTTCATGCAAAATTGACACTATTTTCTGAAAAATGTGTAAATAGCACGAGTGAAAATGGAGCATGTTCCTGTTCGATTTCAGCCCAATTAATGTCCAAAAATGAGCAATTTGTGAGTGTGGAGCTGCAATGTGAAGAGGCTGTGGAGGTGGAGCTGTGTGTGTGTGTGTGTGTGTGTGTGTGTGTGTGTGTGTGTGTGTCCATGATGTCAGAGGTGAACGTGACTCTGAGCTGCCTGCTGCTGTTAGACACCCTCAGAACTGATGAGGTGATTTAAAGAGAATCCAGGGAGGACTGCATGTACCAACACACACGCACACTCACACACACGCGCACACACACACGCACGCACACACACACGCACGCACACACAGACACACACACATACAGGTTACAAGGCCACACTTTGCACATGCATCCATAACAAGGCCAACAGAATCTTTACACACTCACTTGGGACATAAATATTAAGACCACACTCTACACAACACACACACATACACACACAGACACATGCTGCACAGAAAGGTCAAAGGTCGACACGGTAAAAAAATCACTATGTGGAAAACTTGATAGTAGCTGAGCCCAGAGCCGCAGTCATATACTGAACATACAGAAAAAGTACAGCACACTCACGACCACACACACACACACACACACACACACACACACACACAAACCTGCACAGTGAGGCTTATAGAGGCCAAGAGGTCGTTTGCGTCTAATTTTAGAAATAATTGGTTTGACTCAGAAGTTAAATGAGCTGCTGAGGTGCTGACATTCAGCCTGTTAGCGACGCAGCATGACTGCTGCTCCCACAGCCTCAACACAAACACCGTGATATTTACTGTTCACACGTGTCCACGCCGGTGGAAGGTGACTGAGAACACTTATTTAAGAGCTGTAGTAACAGGAAAACCCGACGTGAACCCTCGGCCGCTATTGATCCGTTCTCACACTCCTTATTGACGGCGCTATGACGAACTGTGTGTTGTTGTTGTGAGCAGAAGATGTGAATGGTGCCCTGTGGACTAGGACGGTTTGTCCACAGCTTTTCATCACAGGACAAACATGTAAATGTTGATGGGACATTCTGAGCATTTAAAAAATGAAATAGTCATATAATGTTAATATATAATAATACACATATAATAATATGGTGCTGGCAGATGTTGGGATGTGTGGATCTTTTGTTTATCAGTTCATCTGGTTGCCTTTTCCATTTAAATGTCATTATTCTCTCTGTCTGCTCTCTGCACCTCGCTACACAAAACACAATCAACAAAGTCAAAGATGAATATGACTGACAGCATCAGCATCATCATTGTTATTGTTGTTATTTTTCAACATCTGACATAAAAACAACAGTTTTTCCATTTGGGATAAATAAGACTACAGTTCCCATCATGCTTTGGATGATGCAACTATTAGGAAATATAGACTTTATGATCATTTTTATCATCATTAACACTACTACTACCACTGATCATCAGCACGGAAACCATATTTACTCCTTATATATTTTCCTTTGTATATGTTACCTTACAGTGAGCCAATAAGAACCCTGTCTCCTAGAAATTACCTTCATACTGCTTATTTACTGCAAACGCGTTGGCGGAGAGGTGACGCCTGGATCATCTGTTTTATTCTATCAGTATAATGAGGAAATGTTCATTAACGTATTTGGTAGGTCAGAAAATGTGTTTACCGCTGATGTATAGACATCAATCTTTTTAGAGGGAAATGTGAAAACATGATTATGAGGATGACAGGTGTGATGTGGAAGGATAAGGACTTTTAGACAGATTTATTGATGTTTCACCACAACATGTAGTATTTCTCTACACTGAGTTTAGTAATAGATGACACTGGCGGGAGGAGGTGACGGTTTAGCAGTGATTATCTGATGCCAGTGGTTGATAGTTGATATTTCACTGCAGGGGGGGTGGGGGTAACATGTTCTAGGACAAAATGAGCAGGCAGCATGTAGAAAACAGGACTGTGAATGATGCCTGGTTACCACGAAAACCGGCGCAGTTTCCCAGCATTCATGCTCATTTCCGAGCCAAAAAGGAATCCGAAAATCATATCCTCATCTCAATTTTCCTCCTCAGAAGACGGATATTGCCTGAGCGGGCCTTTAATAGGCAGTTACCTGGTGGGTGAATGAGTCTGCTCTCCACAGGGGTCCATAGACAACAGACTCATTTACATCGGCACCGAAAAGCCGGCGACGATCTCTAAAAATAGCCGGATCAGAGAGCCGGCTCTCTCGCTCCTGGAGACCAATTATACATCAACACCAGAGTCCTGTCGCCATCCCCGTCCTCATGGTTCTCTGCTCCGCATCCATCTGTACCTTCACACTGCGGCCTGCCGCGGCAATCCCAGCTGTCATACTGCAACTCTTCAGTTTCTCCAGCACAACAACTTCCCAGCGTCCCCCGGGGGATTTGAGCCAGTGAGCGACCTTCCAGCAGATCCTGCGCTGAGTTCATCCAAGTGTTTCCTCAAGTGTTTCCTCAAGACAACAAAGTCTCCTCAACATCTTCACTTTTACTGTTGCGTAATATCCTCAGGAAAGTTTTCTTTGGGGAAAAGGTGGGATGATATATTCCCGTCTCTTTAAATAACTGGTGCAGTTTTGGCAACAGAATAATATTTGATGCAAGTTTAAATCTGTTTCATTTCTTTGCTTTTTCTATTGCTCTTTGCACTTGTTTATTTCTTTTCATAAAAATTCATTTCTATATACATGTTTTTTTTTTCTCCTCACTGTGTTTTCTGTGTCGGAGAAACAAAATAAGAAAAATAAATCTGATTTTCACAACAAAGATTGTGAAAAACAGACAGTACAAACAGATAAAAAAAAAAGCACCATCCGCAAGACAAGATTTGTCCAATAAGTAAAAAACAACCAGACGTAGCGACACAGTTTGATTTGAAGTGCGGGGCAAAAAGAATCACTGAAAAATCAGAGCAGAAAACAAGAAGCTTGATTATAGAAATCAGGTCTGATTTTGCCGTCTGACGTGATTAAACGAATCCTCCCCGGCTGCTGCCCGGAGGGAGAAATCACCAGAATAAACCTTTTTCTCCGTCACTTGTTCCGCGTCCCTGGGGGGAAATAACCCCTCCTTGGAAGGACGCAGCTCATCCTGAGAGGGCAGCAGCTGAGAACATAAAGAGGCTTGCTGAAGGTTAGAGGAGCTGAGCTTTACATGGGCATTCACCAAGATCTGCCTCATGGCTGCTTGTACTCGAGTGGAGCACAAAGGGCGCGTTCGACAGCGAAGCAGGTGAGTGATGGTGACGTCATTCAGCTGAACCCAGAGCCAGTCATATACTGAACATACAGAAAGAGGATGATGCATATTCATTGTAAAAAAAAAAAAACATATTCCTTGTAGGAGCCTAAAAGCATTTTTGTTGATGTCTAAGTGGTTAAATAACACAGTTCATTGATTGTTGAATAATTTAAATATTTACAGCAATCAAAAAGGTAAATATATGATTCTTTAGATTAAAAATGTGTGGTTATAATTTAAAATATGTAACATTTCATTTCTAATTGATTGGACTATGTAGAACTTGGTTAGACCTTTAATAATCCCACGCAAAGGGAGTTTAGGGGCGTTACCAAGGTGATTAAGGCATTCGGACAAGCAGAGAGAGTAGAGCCACACAGTTTTTTGACCTCTCTCTCTCTCTCTCTCGATTTCTCTATCTCTCCTTTTTTGTATATTGAATTTTATTATTTGAAAGTGGAAAAGATTTTGTTTTGTATCACCTTTTGATGTAAAGTAAAGAATTTAACTTTACAAGTGGTCTCCTGGAATTTTGTGGATTTCGAAGTGGTCGATAGGGATGATAGAGCGTCAAGCTATGGCTTTACTAAATGGAAACCTACATTCCTGTAGAAGAATGCTGTGTAATAAACTGATCTGATCTTTATTATAGAGAAAGAAACCATTGTTTGTATTATTTCCTGCTTATTCCATGAGTAAATGATACAGCATAACTATTCTAAAGGACTACAACAAAACTGTTTACAAATGACTTTGAAGAGTCCGCAAATAGATTTTAATACTCAACATATTTACATGGAGATCGAGACAATTTGTTGCTTTGATTGGTAGGAAAACAAATAAATTAAAAAAAATGTAAAATTGAAGCATATTCTCAGGCAGCCAGGTCATGGTAAATCTACAGTAGAAGAAGAACTGAAAAAGCCTTTTGGATGAAGAATCTAAATCAGCTTGTCTTTGAGAGCTCTCTAGCTAAACCTCTGTAGCATACATTATAAAACAGAGAAGACAGAGGTGAAGCACATGACTGATGTTAAAGTCATAGCTGTTAATAAACCAAAATCTTCACCACTCACACAATGGGATTAGAGTTTTAAAAATTGATGCAGCAGCACCAGAGATATTGTCTTTTTTTTTTTTATTGCACACATTCTTCTTTCTTGACAACGCCTGGTTGCCTACATTACCCACAGTGCAACTCAACCGGCAACCGTTCAGTCAGACATGTGGGCGGTGTTAAGATAGTGGGTGCTAATGTATCCTGTAGCCTGGAGCAGAGATGAGGAGCAGGTTATTTATCAGACTTGGTGCAGCTCCCTCTGGAGACACTAAGTGCTTCATACAACTGTTTTCACATATGCAGTCGTTATCAGCAAAACACCTGGACACACCTGGACACACCTGGAAAACACCGCAGACTGTTCAGAGAGCTGAACATTTTCTTGAAAAGCTTGTCAGACGTCATCACAGCTCAAGTGACTCATTTTCACATCTGCTTCCTCCACTCCACACAAGTGTTTGTTGTGAGCCTGTAAATGAATTCAGCTTTTATTAAATCCATTTAAAAACAACGTGTGTGATGGAAAATAAATGTCTTCAGCTTTTTATGAAACAGGAGAGGGAACACAGATATTCTGCCTTCTGTCAGGACTCACTGTAACTTTCATTTTCACTTCAACATGTGAGACTCACCTGTCTTCACCTTATCATCCTGTTTGCCCTCGATTCTTTGTCTTCCACTATCATTTCCCTTCCCGCTCTCTTTACTCTGACTTCCTCTTCCTCTCCGTCTAGCTCTCTGACATGGTGACCCCTCTGTATGTGCTCCTCATCTCCCACCTCTCTTCTTCTTCTTTTATTCTTGGACCTCCCTCCTCTTAATTCAGTCCATTGCTCCTCTTGTTCTTTGCTTGCACACTTCCTCTCTCTCTCTTCACTGATGTCTCCATCCCTGGCCTCTCCATCGTTTCATGTCTTTTACTGTCTGTCTTCCTTTCATTTCTTTTTTCTGTCCGGTGCCTTTTCATCATTTCTATTTGTTGCCAGTTTATTTTTTCTCTCTTATTATCTCCAGTGAGCAGCTCATGTTTCTGTTTCTCAGCAGCACCAGCATGTGGCCACTCATAAATTACTTGACATTTAAGCTCATAACCCCTTAGCATTTTTTCCCCTGTATTCTTTAGCTGAAGATAAGGCTGTTAGCACAGCCTAGGCAGAATTTAAACTTTTCTTTCCTCCTTTAAAAGTTCATTGAACCTTCACAGGATTCAGCACAAAGCACATTTAATTGGCTTCTTTCACATAAACCACTCTGAAAGCGGATCTCTACTGATTTTACACATCGGTGTGTGTCTCCAGATGTTTCCAGATGTTGGATAGTGTGACTGCAGATGTGAAAACAGTAGTTTAAAGCTTGTGGTGTCTACAGAGGGAGCTGTAGGAAGTCCTCAGGCTACCAGCATAACGCACCTGAATCTATAGCCAAACTATCTGTGGCCCAGGTGCATTGTGGGGAATGTAGGCACCAACTTTTGACAAGGTGTGTGGAATAAAAAAGATGAGATCTCTGGTTCTGCTGCATCGATTTTCATCCTTTTTTTTTTTTTTTTTGAGGAACTCAAATGAAAATCTAATGACGTTACCTGTAGGTGTTTCTACACTAAGATGTCAGAGATCAATGTCAGGCCACCTTAATTTTCATTCACTTCATTCTTGTGCAAAAGCTCTAATCAGTAGGATGTAAAGATGAACCAATTCGTGTCTGAAACCTGATCCCAGAGTCAGATACTCAACCCGATCACATGACTGCTTCGAGCCAACCACGACGTCAACACAGGAAAAGGGGAAGCTGAGTACAACACTGCCTGCAATCTGTACACAGTAATAACAGTCAGTCTGTGTATCAGAAAGCGTGCCCACAAGGGTCACTACTGATTTAAGAAGGTGGCATGTGTGCTGCTGGGGGAGGGTGAGCGCGGGGGTAAACAGTCAACACAAAGCAAGTCAATTTTAGCTACTGTAAACAGGCCAGAATTACAAATCACACACACAAAGGCCTTCACAGGCTGTTAGAGCAGAGACGCCCTCCATCCTCAGACCCTCAGGTCCAATAAGGAAGAACTGGACAAACCTCAGAAAGAACAACAGAGGGGGGGTGGACATGCAATAGAAGTCATACTGTATGTACAGAGAAGACTGGGATAACATTGGTAGAAATAGACTGTTGACTGATCTGCAATGTTTAGTCGATGCAAGAAAAGAAACTTATTTTGAAAAATCTTAATTTTTCACGCAATGATGCCAAAGATCTGTCAGTTCCAGCTTCTCGAATGTGACAATCTGCTTCTTTATTATAGTAAATTGAATATTTGGGGGTTTTGGGTAAAAGAAAACGCTTGAAGACGCCATCTTGTGCTAGTTTTCAATTGTTTTTGTAAACCAGATGATTAATGCAGAAAATCTTTAACAGATAAATCAATGACGAAACAAATTGTTAGCTGTAACTCTAGCTATGATGTTAGCTGCCACATAGCATTAGAGAAAATACCACATTCACATGGCTGACGCTGACCCAGGACCTGAGGGAAACAGAACCCAGTCAGCAGCATTTAAATCCTCACTACCCAGAGTATCAGGTCTCATGTTGACTGTTTCAGTATTTGAAATAAAAACTACATCCTATGGCTAGTTCCATCTTCAACTTGTTTCATAATCATCATCACTTTGTTCCCCTCTGTTCGTTCTCTAACATAACAACTGTCTGCAGCTTGTTCCTGTCCTGTATTTTCTCCTCATCTCGCAGCGTTTCCTCTCTACTGTATCTCTCCGTCGCCCACCCGTTTCTCTCTCTCTCTCTCTGTTTTTCACACCACAAACCCTCCTGTGTCACGTCTCCACCTCTGTCTCCACCGCTGTTGTTTGTGCTGAGGGCTACAGAGGCAGAGGCAGGCGTGGAGAGCAGGGAGGCCGGCAGATGAATCAGCTGGCTGGAGGGCAGATAAACATGGTTGTAGTCTGAGAAGAAGGAGAGAGGCGTTTGTACAGCCTGTGGCCCTCATGGGACAGAGCACGGAACAGACAGAAAGAAGCACTGCTGCTTTTTAATGTGGTAATGTTTTTATTTTTAGCATTACGCTATCACTGCTGTAGTGGTTTTTACTCTCAACCTCCCAGAAATCACTTTGGACTTGTGTCTGGAGATGTTGTGGTTTTCCTGCTGCTGCTTCACGTATCAGCTACAGCTGCTCAGAAGAGAACAAGTCAGAGCTTCAACAAGAAACTCATTTGGTTCAACTGTGAAATGAATCATTATTCACAGTTTTATCTGGAAAAACTTTGTGTTTCCCCCTGCATTCCTGTGTTAGAAATACAGCAGAGGGTTGGTGTTATTCTATATTTTTGTTACTGTCAACAAATCCCATGAAGACACCAACAATATGTTTCCCAACACGTTCTGACTTCTCTGCTCTGTCTGTGGCTTCCAGCTCTGAGCTCACTGGTTCCAAGTGAAGATATAAATCTTTAACAACACATCACAGATATATAGTTTCATTTTTAGGACAGGCTCAGACATTCACTGCAGTAAACTGGGAGAAAACAGTGCATTTGTTGGGGACTATTTTCAGCAGTGGATTAATCCTCTTTGGGTGCTGTGTTGAGTATTTGGCGCTGTCCAGGGTGCTGATTCTGGAGCTTCCTCGAGTGTTTGCACATATGTGCACACTCATAACTGGCAGAGCTGGTTTCAGGTATTTTGCACTATTTAAATGGAATAAGCTGCAAACTGCCCTCAAACTAGAGTCTTATATTTCCCTCTGAGATTTTAAATCTTTATTATTTTATATATTTTATGACTATTGTACGTTATTATTAATTCTTTGTTTCTTAGCTTATTGTGTTGTGTAGCTGTGTCCTCCATGTTGTTGGGAGAGCTCTTCTCAGCTCTCCCTTGAAAAAGATATTTCAATCTCAATGAGACTTGCCTGAATAAACAAAGATTAAATGAAAATACATGCAAGGCCTCAACTCAATATTATTTTCATCATCATTTAATTTACTGATTCGTTAAAGTGTTTTGTCTATAAAAATTTATTATTTTTTATTCTAAATTGTCTGATTTCACAAAGTTAAAGTCGCAGCAGGATATCCTGATATGAGCTCTAACCAACTAAATGTAACATTGTAACCTGTTTACATTTCTTACCTAAACTGTTATTGATTGAAGTTTATTGAAATTTATATTTTATAAGGTCACCAAACTCCAGCACCTACAGCTTTGTTTGTTGTGTTTCACTCTCCTTTCCTTTAAATCTCTATTTCCTCCTAGCCAGGGGGTTTCAAAGTGGGGGAAAAGTGTGCCCCCCCACACAGAGCGCTGCTTTTCATATCAGTCTCAACATCGTGGGTAAATCCTTTCCATAAATGCTCCCGGCAAAAAACTGATTTTGCCTCCTTATTATGTGACTGAGGGGCGAGGAAGGCGAGTGAATCAGTGCATCAGACAACGCATCACAGAGTTATATTAGACCCACTTGAGGAGAAGTGTTAATAAATCTTCAGTTCATTATGGAGCTGTGGACAAATGTATTTGATTTGCTGGGCATAAGAAAGAGGACTTCTCTGCAGAGCCTCGTGCGTCATGGATGTCTCTTAACAAAGACGCTCCGACCTTCTGAGGCTGTGTTGTGATGTTCCACCTGACTCATCCAAACATCTGAAGCTCAGCCTCAGCTCACTCTGCCGGTGTGTAACAAGCAGAGTGTATGCGCGTTGTGCGCCCGCCTATGTTGGCAAACCTTCCCTTGAAAATGCAAAGACACTTGCGTCGCGTTTTGTGCTGCTTTGCACCGGATGTAAGACAGAGCCCTGCGTATTTGATGCACACTGATGCGAGGATGAACTATAGAAAGGAATACACATAGATCACTGTTCCTCAGTTTTCTGCTCGCCCGGGACTCTCTCTCCTCTCTCACTCTAGCTACTAAAAATTGATCCATTGTGCCACATGCATGGCTGAGTTTAGCTAACCAGATGTTTACAGTTATTTTTTCTATTTTTTTTTTCTCACTCTGCGCCTCCCATGTGTCACACTTTGAAAACCTGCTGCTCTAAGCATTTTTCAACAGTAATGTATTTCTTTTTCTACCTGTATTAATACACGTGACCCTTTTTAAAAGTTGTTGAACCAAAGAGAGAAAATAAACATGTAAGAGGTCTACAAAGGCTGAACATCAGTCCACATGGCAACACAGTGAGCTGCTCTCAGATCAGGCTAAAATAACATGAACAAATAAAATAAAGTTGAAAGAAAGACGCCGGGCACCAACTGAAGACTCACAGCAAACTGGGTCATTCATTTATCCACTAAAATCCCTTTAATTACCTTAATTACACTGATGAGTTTCCTTTGGCCTTGGCAGGAGGCGAGGCTTTTTTGGGTGAGGATCAAATTTGTGTAACTGAGCCAGAAAAGATCAATCAGTCCTGGGAGAAACCCCCCACTGTTCCAAGTCTCAGATACACACATGAAGGAGATCTCAATAACACATACGGTGGTGCTGATACAGAGGGTCAGTGTGACGGGGGAGCTGCAGCAGCTCAACATTCATACTGTTCATTTAAAGAGAGGAGTGTACGGACTGAAGAGAAGAAACTGAGATAATAACACACACACACACACACACACACGCGCACAGTATTCACATCACATCTGCAGACTGAGCTTCAGTGTGTGGCTGTGAGGAGGACTGTGTGGTGACAGTGAACATCTCACTAACACACCCACATCAGCCTCTGTGCTCTGTGTGTGTGTGTGTGTGTGTGTGTGTGCGTGCATGCGTGTGTGTGTGTGTGCGTGCGTGTACAGTGTTGTTAGTATTCCTCAGCTTCCCCACCATCATGGAGGTATGTTTGCTCAGATGACAGCAGCCGCAACATACAGAGGGGGGAAAAGGCCAGTGTGTGTGTGCTGTAGTACATATGTGCTTTACATGTGTGTAAAGTGTGTGACACGTGAATGTGTTTGTGTTCTCCTTCTGAATACCGATGAGACGTGAAGTTGGACGATAACATCACACGCCGACATGACAAACAGCAAAGGCCGGGGTAGCGTAGGCAGCTAGGTGTGTCTGTGTGTCTGTGAACCAATCACTGTGGAACGAACACTGTGTCAGTGCTGAGTGAAAGTCATCCAATCGTTGTGTGACGTGGGCGTCAATGTCAGACTGATGGTTTTAGACAGTTACAGAAACTGTCGAGGCAAAGGGGGCGGGCTACGGATGCTGTTTCACCATCCAACATTTAATTTTGTTGGAGTTTTCTGACCCCTAAATGTAGCAGTACAGGTCAGGCTCAGCCGGGTCGGGGGCCGAAAGACAGGCTAAGTGTGGATCCACTTCAAACCGGATGAAACATCAGGGGTTATCAGGTGTAACCAGGACTCAGTGTTGACATGAGCTCATATGCAAACAGGACAGTAAAACATGATCACAGTGATAACAGAGTTAATGTAAACACGCTCTTTGATATTGTTTTCCAAAATTCATCCACACACACACACACACACACACACACACACACACACACACACACACACACACACACACACACACACACACACACACACACACACACACACACACACACACACACACAGTAGTGTGTCTGCCCTCAGCATTATCAGCACTATGGTAAACATTTGTCATTCAGCTCAACATCTCGGGCTGGATTCAGCTTACACCGCTGCAGCTCAGGCCGTCACTGTCAGTGTGAGTGTGTGTGTGTGTGCACTGCATACATATATTCAGTGTATGTGTGTGTGTGTGTGTGCACTGCATACATATATTCAGTGTATGTGTGTGTGTGTGTGTGTGATCTCTCTGGTCGGTAAGATGAGCATGCTGCTGCTCCAATGTCACACTGTGTTTATTGGATGTAAAACTCTTTACTCATATTCATTGACAACAACATAAAGCTGCCTGTCTGACTGTCCAGTGTGTGTGTGTGTGTGTGTGTGTGTGTGTGTGAGACCAGGGAGGTTAGCAGTGAATCATGTGGGTGTGTGACTGATGTTCTAGTGATCACAAGGACAGGACGGAGGTGGCTGGAGAAGGTCAGTCGCTTTGGCTCCGGAGCTCAGAAAAGTCTCTCTGACAAGGAGAGAAAATCGTATTTATTGACATGTAAAAATATGCTGCATCCATCAGTTTATCATTAATGAATCAGTCATACTGACAGCATCTTGATCACAGCCTCTACATAACGTTTTACAGACCATCTGTTTATATTAAGGCTCCTGTATGTGTCTGATTCCCTCCATCTCCATCTCCCTGACTCAGTGACACTAAGAAAAGAAAGATCTACACTGCAGCTCTCTTCACTCGGATCGTCTCAACTTTCTCTAATGAATCAAACAGATGAAGCTCCGTGTCCTTGAGGAGACAGTGGTGATGCTGACCTCAGCACTTCAGCTTTAGTTTTGTATTCAGACATAATCAACAATGAAAAAAAGGGCCTTTTATTTTCTACAATAAATGTAAACTCTGCACAACACTGAGCAGCTACTACTCCTCTGCAGCCCGTGTTTAGAAGAGAGGAGAAAATAAAAGAATGAATTGTTTGCCTTTGTTTCAGGTTTACAAAGACATCGTTTTTCAGGTCAGGTGTTGAACAGTGAACCAGAGTACTGTTGCTCCTAATGCGTTTATGATGACATAGTTAGACACAGCTAAATATTTCATGTAAAATAAAAAGACCAGCTCCATGCTCCAATTTTGCAGCATTGCCGGACAAATTTATCTCAAACAAAGAGACTGTGGAGAGATCAAATCAATCAATGAATCAAGCGACATGTGGGGGGCCTCATGACATTTTGTCACGTTGTAGTTAGCCCCGTGTGCTGGACGTTTGAGAGTAATCCCTGACATTTAGATCCCACTAATTTGCAATAGCAAATGTGTTTAGAAAGAAGCCTAACACAGCCTGGATTATGTGTTTTATCAGATTGAGCAGATGTTGATTAACCTGCTGAGTTGCAACATATTCATACTGAAAGTATCTTTTTTTCCTACAATATCCTATAATATTCTATAATGCTGGCTAGTAAACAATATAAAGTTTTTACTGTTATGTTGAGGGAGAGATGACACTTGGTTGAAGTTGGGAAAATAACTTAAGTCCTTCTGTTGCCTAAACCTGAACAAAGACAGGGACTCCTGCACTTCGTACACGCACCCTGGTCTCACCTCATTTTTTTGTTGCTGTCCAATTTCATGACCTACTCTAAAATTTTACTGATGTTCTGCAAGATTTTAAAAAGTTACCAAAGAGAAGGAAACTTAGCAGCAGGGATTTGAGAGCAGAAATCCTCTGGCTTTGAAGTGTCAAAACTGACCAAAGTGTCACAATACTCTGAAATTAAATCTTCCATGTTACTCGATTCTGCCCTGGAGGGCAGCTCTGCCATAGAAAGTGAGTGATCCACTGTCAGATTATCTTCTTTAGGCAGAAGCTTCACAGTTAGTTCTGGGTCACATCTTTGTATTTTTAAGAAAATAACACCACAAAGTCTCTCTGAGCTGCCTTCCAGCTCAGATTGGATGAAGAAGCGATGTGTCACTATGGTGATGCAGATGAAGGGTGATGTCACCATGACCTAAGTGCTGTCCTGTCAGCGGGGTCATTGGATACAATCAGGATTCATCAGCTGAGGTGCTCCGTGACATTTCAGCCGGTGGAGATTCGAAAAATGCTGCCACAGCTGTTGAGCTACAGCTGAAAAACACAATTTATTTTTAAGGGAAAAGTCAGACGAAAACATCCATTAGGTCGTCCTGATCCAACTCATTTATTTCTCAAAAATACAGAAAATCCACTCCGTCAAAGTGGTGTTCAGGAGCTGCAGGTTTCCTCATTTCCTGCAGAACCTGCTGTTTTTCTACCAGCCAACATAAGGACAAGTAGCTTGTTAGCATTGTTCATTAAATCAGTGGGTACTTCCTGTTAAAAGTCTCCCCGCTGTTACTCTTTAAATTGAAGAAGAAAAGTACAAATTGCTTTCTCTTACTGCTGCTATATTAAGAAAAAGAGCAAAGAGTTTTCTGCATCTGAATGAAATGAAATCAGAATCTAAAGAAGTGTCACATTCGACCACCTGAACTCCAGTGTATGTCTGTATGCTCTTTTGTAGCATCTCCCTGAAGCTGCCATAAAATATACTAATGTGACACAATATTTGTCAATCCTTTACCACTTAAGTGAAAGAGAAGTTAATGGAAATGTTGGAAATGTTTATACACATTTCCCAGTAGTGCAATCTGATATAATTGTAGGGATCATTATTGTCTGTTTCTAATATAACAATAATAACAAGAAACCCTGCTATAAAAACAAAAAAACAATTTGCAAACATCAACAAATGGTGGAATCACAATTTCAGTCTTTCTAATAGTTTAACGAGCTGATATATTGGATGTTTTTCTGTTCATGTGATTCTTTCAGGTGCTTTGTGTTTTCATCCTGCTGCGAAACTAATTGTCCTTTGGGGACAAATAAAGGAATTGATCAATTGATCTGCCTCTCATTCATTCAGAGCAAACACACTTTTACACAGTGATGGTGGTACCAGCTACCATGCAAATCACTGGTCTAACCCTAGCTTAGGAGCAAGTGGAGTTCAATGTCTGGAGGAGGACGACCTGCTCCGCCTGCAGAATCAGAACCATTCTAGTGGCCTAAACAGAACCACATGTGAGACATACACCTCCACTCTTTGAATTCAAGAATAAAGCACTTCCTGATCTGGAAATAAAAGGTGAAGCTTGACAATACAGACTTTAAAGTTACAAAATAGATTTATGGTGTCAAAAAGACAGCCTTTAATTCCATGCAAAATTTTGAGTTAACTGTTGAATATGAATCTAATATGACAGTCTGCTGTTCGGCAAAATCCTTCAGTATTTGTGTGATTCAGCAAAAGTGATGAGAGTACCATTCAAGGTTTTAATGGAAGGATAATCAGAGTCACTGGTGGAGGAAGAGAAGACCATGCAAGTGGTCTTTCCTACATTTAAAACAAGTCTGAGGTGATAAAAGCCTGAGGCGTACAAAATCAGATCATCTGTAAATTCAAGAACTGATGAGGAAAAATGCAATTATTTATGTACAATGTAAAGAGCAATGGACCAAGGATAGACCCCTGTGGTACACCATTACTGATGATGAAAGGGCTTGAATGGGCATCGTCACCTACAATATAACAACAAAAGAATCTAAATATTACTTGAAGTAATACAGTAACAAAACAGCTGTCTGAATATGTGGCCAAGAACTTTAAAAATCACTAGTTTTAAGCCCTGCTTTTGAACACAGTTGACTGAAAGAAGAACTCTGTGAGGCTGCAAATGTTCTTGCAAATATCTGAATAAGGTGTTGATATTTATAATGAGCTAGAAAGAAACTGTGCTGTACAGCCTGTTTCCAAAAAGCTCTGTCTTCATCATCCACAATAAATCATGCAAGTGGACATACTCTCTCCAGTTTTCTCACCTCCTTTTACTTTTCAACCATCATCTTCATCACCACTGCTTTCGTCCTTCATAATGTCTGCTCACACTCCTCATCCTCCCCTCCACCTCCCTGTAGAGTGAAAACCAGCACTCCTCTCTCTCTGTCAGTCTGTCTGTCATTGATTTTTCTGTCAGCAGTCAGACCCCCAAAGATCCACAAAGACCAGCAGCTAAACCCTCACACTGCTGAAGCCTCCACCTGTCTGACTCCCACTGTGCTCTCTCTCTCTGTGTGTGTGTGTGTGTGTGTGTGTGTGTGTAGCTCTGACCACTTCATAACTCACCAAGATAAAACTCTGGATAAACATGTTGTCTGGAGGTTCAATCCAGAATAAATCCATATACTCACACAGCAATAAGTACTAGAATTTCTTTTCACTGTCTCTAATCATATTGGCTTTTAATCAAATTTATTGTCATTTGAAAAAAAAAAACTCAAGTACATCAGCTTATTTTTGTCTGCTTTTCTGTAGCATACCCCTCACCGAATGTGTTGACATCCCATCTCCTGTCTGTCCTTCGCCTCCATCTGCCTCCTCCACCCTTCCTTTCACTCATCTTCTTTCACATCACATAACTAGCACTGACATCTTTCACTCTGTTCTGTAATTGCACAGTAACTGCCTAAAACACACTTGTTTTCCATTAATTATTGAATAATCACAACAAATCAGTGTGTGAAGTTTATTTGTAGGCAACACGTAATTCGACAGACTTCATAGAGTGATTATTTTATCCTTTTTTTAAATGAAAGATTAACTTTTAACTAATATTCGGAAGAAAACATCCCTTTATACTGCGGAATAATTTAATTAGCTTCTCTAAATTACTATTAAATTAACTATTTTACTTTGTTCAAGCAGAATGGGTTTTATACTCTCAAATAAAACGGGCCTGTGTTAAGAGAACTGAACCAGACAGTCTACGGCCATGCAGGTTCAGTGAGGCTAACATCAACATGCTAACATGCTTAAAATAACAATGCTAACATGCTGAGGTTTAGCGGGTATAATGGTTAGTGTTAGTTTAGCGTATTATAATGCTAACATTAGCTAATTAGCACTAAACACAAAGTACAACTGACGCTGATGGGAATGTGATTCATTTTATAGATAGCCTGTTTAGTCATAAATCAGAGTAAATTAAATTAAAATGTCTTGATGGTGGCACTGGAGATAAACATAACGAGTAACTCCTCTTTAAGGGACAACCAAAGTTATTGCAGTTCAACCTCATAGGAACATGAATGTCTGAACCAAATTTCATCACAATCTATCCAACAGTTGTTGATATATTTCAATCTAAACCATAAATATCAACCTCATGGTGGCAGCACAGGTCCAAAGTCAGCAGGGTTCCTCCTCTGTAGAGCATGAACGACATCTGCATCAAATTCCATGACAATCTGTCCAGTAGCTGTTGAGGTGTTTTGGTCTGGACCAAGGTGGTGGACCGACCAACAAAGAGGCTGACAGGCCCAATCCCTATGTCCCGCCTCACAGACTCACAGACTTGGAGGCGTGTTCCCGGTAAATTGATGAGGGCTTAGTGCTGTCCCACTGTCAAACCGTCGAGGGCATGAGGGCTCTCCAGCAGACATTTAGAGCCCTTTATGGACACTTTCCGTAAGTCCACATTTCTGCAGACTTTGCCTGAGGGGATTACCCAAAGTTCATGGCGTTGAGACATTAAACACAGGGTTGCCATGGTTATCAGGGGATACTCGGAAGTGTAAAAAACGGCAAACAATGGCCATAAAACGCAAGAAAAATAGGATAGAAGAAGAACGGTTAACAAACAAGCATGAAAGGACCGAACCCTAATGTTAGCATTGCAAGAAAAAAGACACAGTATATGACAGTATAAACACACAGCTCACTGTGATTCAGAGCCAGAACTGTGGAGTTATTTGTCCTATGATCACATGTTGATGAATTCCAAATATCCAAATTGGATCAAATCTGATCCAGCCTCTTGCACTCAAACACTCACCAGGTGACGTCAGTTAAGTCTGTGAGGGTCAAGGGTCCAGGGTTTAGGGCTTAGGAGGGGGGGCATTGGGATTGGGCCACAGAGAGACCAGTCTTCCCAGAGCCATTTTGCTAACATCTTGTCTTGTTGCTAACATCTTGGCCATCAGTGGAGCGTGACTGTTGACTTCTTGAAATTATTCAGAATTTTTCTCTTCGCATCTTTAAACCATGAACAACCATATTTGCTTTCGGAGATGCACTTTTTTAAAAACAGCAGAGTGGAGAGCTGATTGTTACAGCAGCTTATGTTAAATTAAGAAAAGTAGGCAATTAAACACATCTTATTAGTCTAACATATGTCCACTGGCATATGCTCTATCAATATCTGTCTCTGTGCAGCAGTACATATTCTCCAAGACAAACATTTGGCTTAGATGATGCTTTCTAAAGTTAGACAGGCTGAATGGAAACAGAGTGATATAATTAAAGTTCAGGGCTTATGTTGCACCCACCAGTCGCTTCATCATTACAAACGCATATTACACAGCTGAGCTTTGCTCAAATTTTAATAAATCTATTAGAAATTCTAGTGAAAATCCCAGAGTATCATAACATGTCAGGTTGAATTACAATACAATGTGTATGAAATAATAAACAGTGAATCCAGGACCCTCTGCTGTATGTAATGAGGTCCTGGCTTTAAATATTTCACCTAATAAGCGTGTGTTAACGCTTGAACGATATGATAGACACAAAAAGATACAGAATAAATCCAGGATGTGACACTGGCTGTCTGGACAAAATAACTTCTGAGGCCACTTAAGGAGAAATTCAGGGAGAAAATCAGGGTCCATGAGTCGTCTGTGATGCCGACTGAGGTATTTTGTTTTGTCTTTCTTGTTCTTTTCTGTTCCTGTCTTCAGAGTTTGAGCGACCAAAGACAAATCCCCACTCACACAGACAATAAAGTATTCATATGTTATTTGTATTCTAAATGTATTTGTTAAATAAATCATGAGGTGGTGTAAAGTGTTTCTGCAGACTGGGAGCAGTGAAGTCCATTTATCAGCAGGAGCTCGAATAAGTTTGGAGTGCTTAGGGTCAAAAGTTCACAATTTCAAAAATCAAAAGTTAAATTTTCCTCTGTGAGCTGGTTTGTAGGTCGGCCTCAGTTTTCACAGATGTGTTTGATGTTAGCTTGCGTACTGATGAGTAAACTTCTGTGATTCATCATCACTCCTTTCCTGTCGTTTCAAACTCTCAACAGGTCTATAGAACTGAACGTAACCACGGCAACAGTACATACATTTTACTTTACTATATAACACAGGTAAAATCAACAATATTACCTATTACCCGAAATCACATGAATTGGACCTGAAATAAACAAATCTAGGTAAAAGAAGCCTGAGTGTTCAGCAAATTCAAATTTACATTCAACATTGGCGATTTGAACTCAAGACTCCAAACTCACAAATACGGGAAGATGCAGTTCCTTCAGCTACCAACTGGGATGACAGAGATCTTATTGGCTCAGGCGATTACACTTCAACACACCTGTACACCTGCTGAGTGACTCAATAATCTAAAATCAAAGATCAACTTCACCAGACTGTGAGAAGTCAGCGGATTTACCTCTTTCCTCACTGTAATATTTGCAATAAAATAAAGCCTCAGTTTGTTTTCATTTAGGAATTATTTTCATTGAAGTGTGGAAAGATTTGTGTAGAAGGAGCCAGAAGTCCAGAGGAGCAGCAGTGTTGTAGCTACAACATGAACTGTCCAATAAAAACATCAACCTCCTCTACAGAAGGACTGAGTCTTACTGAGTCATGTCTTCTTTATAAAACTGCACAGAGACACTGGTGCCAGCAGTAACTGATAAGATGCTGAAATGAGACTGATCTGGCTGAGATGAACCAGGAAGTTCAGCAGGTCCTCACATATGGACATGGGTTAGTGCAAGTCGGCATTACTTTGATAAATCAACCACTTTTGTAATGAAAAGGATTCGTTTCACACCTGAAACGATCTCAAAACTTAATTTGGTGACACTATAACTCTGGAGTCTCGACCATATCGTCCACCATTGCCTTTGGTTGATGTGAAATGCATGCTGGGATAACTGTCTACCACAAAGACCTACAAAATGGATGGTGATCCTGGACTCTGGTTGGCCCCAGGCAAAGAGCCCCATTGAAGAACGCCTCTCACCTCAGATACAGACTATGTTAGATGGTACAATTTACCAATGTCCCTTGAATGCCTCACATGCAGGCTATTGATAGATGCTTGCTACTGCAGACTTTGTCAGGGGCCTCACTTAAGGGGGTTTCAGGGCAGTGGCAGTGCACAATATAGTGACTTAATGGGAGGTTTAAAGGAGTTTATAGTTGTCATTGCAAAATGTGCCAATGTTAGGGTCCATCAAGGGGGCCTGTTTACCCTTAGGCCTCTCCTGACCGTGCACCTCTATATATTACATTACTTTCATGTAGCAGAAGCTTTTGTCCAAAGCTACTGGCATTATGAGGATTCAAACCACATAGGAGCAACAGCAAGATACTGGATCATCCGAAGTTAGGTTTGAAAGAACACCGTAGTCAGCTGGAGCGTCCCCGTCTGAATATGGACAGTCCAGACAACAACAACACAGACAGAGAAAGGCCTAGTCCGTCTTCACCCTCCTGTTCATATTTCTTGTTGTTTTAAATCTTTCTCTGCTGCTGCAGTGTTTCCTGGTGGTCAGTATTTTCCCCTCCATTTTTCTTTCCCTTTCATCTTTCAGAACTGAATCGCCCTGGCCATCATAATGACCTTTGGTGGCCCGCAGGGCACAGAAGTCAAATTCATGATGTGTGAATATGAGACAACTCAATGAATAAAATATGAAAGGGCTGAAATGAGAAATCTGTACTCCTAATTATCTTCTTTCTTTCTTTTTGTTATTTCACAGGCATTTTATGATCTTTTAGTTTTGCCCTCAGCCTCCATTAATTTGTGACCCTGCGGCGTCCGTGTTAGCTCAGCACACCGCTCGCTTCCTGTTTCCGGGCGATGTGGTGATTCTCCTCCAGCTGAGTTGAAATTGTTGAAAGTTGAATTTGGTGTCGCACTGAGACGAAGCCGCTGAAGGGCACGATGGCCTGCTGGATGTTAAAACAACACACAGGGAGGACGGTAGGAATTAAAGGTCTCTACACAACAATGCAGATGAGTAAAAACTCATCCCTCCAACACTGACTCACACACTGTAACTTCCTATGCCAACACTGATGTGTGTTTTATATTTCATGCATCAGCAGCTTTGTGCAGAGGACAAATCCAACTTCATTCAAACTGTTTTTATTTTGTTCCACAGGTCCAACACTTCCCAGACTCTGTCCGACAGAGTCTTGAAGACTGAGGAGATATTCTGGGTTCTTTGGGAGAAGTCATGTGTGACTCCCAAGGTGCATTTCAGTAAGAAACGTCCAATCACGGAGCTTCAGATTCTGTTGTGTGTTCTGTTAGCTGAAGCCTAAACATTCACCAGATTATAACACTTTACTTTCAGATTCCAAATTATATTTTGGATTAATATATATGCATATTTCTCTATATATTCTTTTTTTTATTATAGTATTAACTTTAATATATGTTATGTTAATGTGCTTTAATTTCTGTGTATTTAATGTTTCACTTGACTGCAGGAATAATTTCCCTTCGGGGAAAGTTAGGGTAATTGAATCCAGCAGAAGAACAGTTTCTAAGCAACATGAATGTTGTCAGAGGGGATGAGAACTAAAAATTACCAGGTGACTAATGTCAGAGAAGCAGCAGCAGCTTTATACGGCTGCTTCGGCATTCAGGCTTCATAGAACATGAGGGAGCATAAAGGGACGCTGTTATAAAAGCTTAAACGCAAAATAAATAAAATAAATAAATATGAGAAAAGAAGAAGGGAAATATTCCCACATGAAGGACACAATGAGACTCAGCAATGGTTCATTTAGCTTTTTATGGGCTACAATCGCGGCAAAAACAGACAAAAGTGGTTTGATCATCTTGTATGGAAGACAAATATATTTTCTAAGCATTTAGGAGCTGTGGGATTTTAACAAGGGGGGGGGGGTCACAGAGGAAAATACTCAGCGATTTTGCATGCAATGCAAAAATGAGCAAAAAGGAGCTAAAAGCAATAGAACAACTGATCTGACTGAGTTTGCATCAGTGTACAGTGCATACGCCGAGCACGCACAGCACCACCTAAACACCTCTGTCACCGCCTCTCACCTCTCTGACCTTTTGTGCTCCCTGTCTGCTGAGGTAACCTAGCTGTTGTGCTAACACGTGCAACTTGATAACAAACGTGACACTCTATTGACCTGTGCATCCTGTCCCACACAGATGGAGGTCAAAGGTCAGATACAGTAGCGTGTACAGTTGGGCTCAAGGTCACCCCAGCAGGTGGACGCCTGATTGTGTTACCTCCGCTTCCTCCTCTCCTGTCTTACTGTACCGTCCTGCTGCGTCGCACATGCAGCTGTACTGTACTCAGCGGCGATCGCCATATTAATTAGAGTGTCCTACTTTCAGCTGCTTGTGGCCGTAAACTGATGTTGCACTGTGGCGTGCAGGAAGACGTTCCCAAAAACATACAAACAGCCAGAGGCTCAGTTATTAATGATTAAATGCAATTACACTCAGTGGCCTTTGTAGTGGCTGCATATTTACATGAAACAAGACAAAAACTCTTAACACCAATTATTTGAAACTATTTTGGATTAAGTCAGTTAATAATGCATGAACACAGTGCGGCCTCCTGCTGCAAAGCTACCGGAGAACACAAAAACAGAGAGGACAGATAAACAACGAGGACGACGGCGCTGTGGTGTGACGGGACATCCTGACACAGCAAACCGCATCTTATCGAACACAAATCAGAGCAGCGGGGGGGGCGGCGGTGACAGCTCCCTGCCCGTCCCTTTGCTCTGAATGCAACGTTTGGACGTTTCAGAGCCTCCTGGCACTCGATGAAAAGACTCCATGCTGAGATAAGAGATGAGCAGAAGGAGAAAAGATGGTTGCACGGGAATAAATAGCGGGATGTGTTCTGTGCGGAGCACAGGGCCGCGATAACACCTCCGTCTTTGTATCACATCGTTCCTCTGTCTCTCACCATTTCCCACTTCTCCCAGACAAAGGATACAAGGCCTTTCGCACTGTTTTTTGTCGCCTCTGTTCAAAGGGAGACGACTGTTTAAAAAGCCCATTTATTTATCTGTTGTGAGTTAGATATGCCGCCACAAATCTGCCAGCGGCTCATGTAAACAGGCACAATGACAAGCCTTTGGAGGGTGGGTAAACCGCAGGCTTTTAAAGCTTCGACATCACTGTTTGAATACTGAAACACCTCGCTCTCCCAGGGGAGCGCAGCGACTTTCTGCTCCAGATCGATAGAAAACACAAACCTCACTGTTTTATCCAAAGTCCTTGAGGCATCGCTTCTGCTTTAATACTGTAAACAGTCCCTCGCACTGTTCGTCTGCAAGCATGTACGCAAGTTTATGTGTGTACAAGTTTATGTCTAATTGACTTTGTTCATTTCCTCAGAGCAGCCATGTTTGACAACAGCACCAACGCTGACTTTGCAAAAAAAAAATAGTTGTTAAAATGTGCAGCAGTTTGAACTAAATGAAGTTGGAACATGTTTAACCACAATAAAAATCTAAACATGGAGTTGATGATTGAGCAGCTCACTGCAGTGCTACTGTGAGCATTTTCTATTGTACCTGCAGTAGATTCGGTTCAGCACGCTGCCAGTTAGGAGAGGCAGCAGGGAGCACATGCAGAGCGATGTGTTGCTGTGTCAGCAGAAAAGGCGTCCATCGAAACAATCCAACGTCTGTTTGAATGCACGCTTAATGTAGAACATTTTCTGCACGTTATTACGCCGCAGGTCAGCTGAGCGAATCAGAAAGAGCTAAACTTCACTTTGTTTTAACGGGAAGATAAAGTGTAAAAAGTAATTTGCTGCTAATCCTTTACATGTGCTGCAGAAAAGCTTTGCACTTCACTTCCTGCCTTTCTTGGCTTTTACTGTGAAACACCTGCAGGAAGTTGAATAGAAACGGTGTTTCTGTTGGAAAGGAGCAGACTGTTTTTGCACAGAGCTGTGGAAATGTATATCGTGCACTTATAGTACAAGTTATTCCACCCCCAATGATTTATTGATTCAGAGAAGAAACAAACAGAACCTCTAACCTCCTGCAAGACATGTTTTCCCTGCTGCTTTCGGACCTCACACACCACAAACAGAGCTAGAGCTGACGGCTTAAAAAGTCATCTTGTCGACCCCCACGTGGCTTAGTGAAGTAAGAGACGCACAGTCACAGCAGCTTCCTGTCAGAGAGCACCTGTCGTGCCTGCGGGGCCGGTGTGTTTTGCCGACAGCCCCGATACGCTGAGCGCCGAGCGCGGCCTCCAACAAGCCCGGCTGGGTGGTGGAGACGATGCGGAGTGAATGAGAAAACACGTTAGCAACAGTTTACCGCCTCCGTCTCGCATCCCACACCGCCAGCTGTCACAACGCACGCAAATAGATTCACCCCCCGAGAGCTGCAGCTTCCTTTTTTTTTTTTTGCTCGTCTTCATGTGGTGATGTGGGAATGTAGCTTTCACCTTCAGGAGCTTTTTCATGGTAAATAAGTCTAATCTACAGATAAGTGCAGTAAGCTCTGATGTTTTCTTGTACCATTTAAATCTACATAAACACACACAAGGGTGATAAGATTGTTATCAGACAAAGCTCTGATATTAAAAGATCAGTTCATCCAAATCCAGTGGCCTGACGTCAGGACACTCGAGCTAAAGCAGTGTCTCCAAGAAAAGTTGAATCAAGGGCGACGGGACTTGGTTGTACAGACTAGATAAAGTTGTTCAGAGCTGGAAAATGAGATGTGAAACGTCAAGGGTCTGCATCCAAGTCCAGCTGCCCTTGATGAACCTTCTCTTGGATGACCATGACCCGGTGACTGAGAGTCTTCACAGAGCAGCAGTGCTCGACCGGTCCGAGCTGAAAAACAGACTTCAGTTAGAATGACACAGAAAGGGGAGGTGATGTCTCTCCTCACATCTCAGATCAGCCTTCAGTCACTACAGACGGGTGTGCCTGTCAAGCTGTCCTTGACTCATCTTCCCCTGTTCTGAGATCAGTTATGATATTGCACTCATTATTATACACATGCAAAGATGTGTGTGGAAACTTCTTCTAACTGCATTAGAAAATTGACTTCAACGGTCTTTTCTTTCCTGAGAGGCAGCAGTAGCAAGTAAAAAAAGGAATTACACTGATTCATTGTTTCAAATCAGCACAAGCTGTCTGACTAATCAGCTCGGTCAACATGTGTGAAGATGAGTTAAGGGTAATTGCGGGGCAGCTTTTAAGAACTCTTCTTGCAAGGAAAGCTTTCACAGACATTTACTCAATTACATAATTAATGTCCTTATTTACAGTAAACCATGTAAAGGCTTTTCATTCGCTTCTGCTTCGTAGTTTTCATAGTAGCATCTTTTCCTGTCTGTTAATTGAGGTGTAGGTTCCTGTGTGTAAGATCTGCAGTAGGTTTGAAAAGTTTGACACGGGTGTGGTTCTGTAAAAGTCGGTGAACACCGCTGCCCAGATTCATATAAGATGACGTGTTATTCTCAATCACCTGTGGTTGCATCAAGCAATGCAGATTCTTTTGGTTGTATCTGTCCAGGCCTCTGATCTTATCTTACTCCACCACAGTACATCAGAGATGAATGTTCAGTTTCAGTGCCCTGGTGTCTGTTTTCATTGGAACTACTTTCCCCATAGAAACAGATATTTTTAGATATCTCAGAGACCAACAAATAAAACCAAAACTTAACTCCATGACCCGATACCACCTGAAGTGTCAGGTTGCTTTCGTTGCATTAAGAAGAAAAATAATATGCAAGAGCAAATAGACATGACAATGTTTATATCAAAGTCTTGATGTGTACACCTTATAGAGAATTTAAAGTGTAAGTAAACTGGGATCTAAAGGGTCAGATAGAAATGTAAATAAATAAGACAGAGCCCTCCAGTCATGGAGGCTGAAAAAGTCAAGGTAAACAGTAGAGTAGCCTGAAACTGGCGCCCGCATTCATGATACAAACAGGTCTGCTGTTGTGCTTAGTGGCGGCACGTAAGACCTTGACTTCCTGTGCCACATAAACTCCCGTACAGCCATACAGGTCAACTTATAGAAGTAACAAATCTTAAATGAGAAGAGTCGTGATATGTTAAGAGCTCAGTTCAGTTATCTGCTCTAAGCGGCTCTCACCACAACTTGTATTGAAACTACAATTCAGTCTAATTATCAGTCCGGCCACAGAGTGGAGTAGGAACAATGGAGGAGGTAATTAGAAGAAATATATCGGTAAGAGCCAATAAGTCACCCTGATAAATACACCTCTCTTTCCTCCTTGGTTCAAACACGCTGTTTCTGTCTCTCACTTCGATGTACTTTTCAGAGTTACAATAATAGATGGATGATGACAAAGAGACTGTGGATGGAGGTGTCTGAGAGAGCAGAAAGCTGAGATGGCAACAGGTGGGGAGCTGTAATTGTTCTAATACACTGAAGAGAGGGCTTGGAAAGACAGCAATTACATGAGTTAATCAAGTGATCACTCAGCGCTTTGTTATTGATCAACAAAATCAACAATCTCAGAAGCACAAAGTTGCATTTGAATAATTTCTTTTCAAAACAGCGACTTGTATTTTCTCTAAAATGAGAAAGCATATGCAGGATTTTTGATAAACGTTCTTCTTAAGCACCGAGGTTCATGTTTGGTGGAAGACTTAAAGACAATCAGAGAACATCACAGGAGGCAAAAAAAAAACATAAGCTCTCAACAAAGACGAGCCAAACTCCTCTTACACAGAGGGATGAAGGACGGCCTTACACAGAAATTGACAAAACACAAAGTGCCTTTGAGCGCTGTAGCTCGTTCTATCAAAAGACATCTAGAAAATGGGTTTGAACCGGGATAATAGTCTGGCAGACAGATCAACAACGGGCCGAGACGAGAGGCTGATTTTGGATCTCCGAGCCCGTCTAACAGATGGCTGAGTACGGCGGACGCCGAGGCAGAGCTAAATCAGAGTCGACGTAGAGTGAGCACTTCAGGGCTCATGTCTCAAGTAGTGGCTTTATAAAGGCATTAGTATGGGATGCAGGGGCATGTTTGGGCTGGAGGAGACTGAGATGGGCGGCTGCAGACTAATAACTGGGACTCTGGCAAATTCTTTGATCTTCAGGACACATTATACAGATAATGAAGAGACTTGAGCCTTGTTCATTGGATGCACCCATGTTGCTGAATGCAATAAATGAGCATAAAGGCTCATGTTGTTGGTCTATTCGATCCTTTCACACAAAAATACGGCTGAATATTCCTCGATAAAAGGAGAGTTTTTCAGAAGGATGATGTGTGTACCGTCAACAACTTTTAAATTTTCATTTTTTTCAAACAATTTCAACTAAAATTCACTTTGATGCTGAGTCCTTCATTGAAGCCTGGATGGTTGAGAAACACATCCTTGAGTTACCACAAATACAGCGTTTTTCTATCCTGAACAAAGAATTCTTAGTTCCCTAAATTTAAGTTAATCTTAACCATAGCAGGTGGCAGATCACAAAACGCTCATGAGTCATTTTTGTAAACAGTCGACAACAGAAACTGGTTGTTTACCTCACAGAGAGACATGCTCTCTGCAGGTACTGCTTCAAACTGATACTGAAGATATTCAGATGTCATCTTGTGGCCGGTGGCGGCGGGCGGCGGGGACGTACAGCTGAGCCTGTTGGGATGCGGCGTGAGCGCGCAGGAGGAAACCTGATGACAGCAGCAAAACACAAAGGCAGCGACTCTCCACCTGACTGATTCATCTGTCTCTCGCGGCGTGACCAATCGCCTCCTCCCTCGCACTTATTCTTTTTATTCCTCCGTCTCCCTCCCTCCCTCTTTCTCTCTCTCCCCCCATTGTGCTGTCTTCTTTCTCTCAGACTCCGTCATGACAAATTGCATTCACATGATTACATTTCAGAATAATTACCACACTCTGCCATCCAGAGAAACTCACTATAACTCACTATGCTCACTATAATAACTACAGCACTGAGATTTAATTCTTATATCGCCAGCGTGACAGACACCATAAATGGGAAAAATGGCCCAAACAACAACACAGACATACTGCAGAGAACATCCACCGTCCTGCAAATCCCCCAGTAATTGCCTGATCTCAGTAATCCATCTCCAATACTTGGGGAGACACTTATTTCGTGTCCCCAACACCGCTGCTTTATCCTGGGAAAGAAGCATTGTGGGGAAAATTGCGCTTGTGATGTACAGCAGCAGATGGTAGGGAGCAGTTCTGCAGATGAAAGACTGAGGTTGTGTTTATGATGTTGACTTAGACCGAAGACGTTTCTCAGCGTCTGGGGACAGAGGAGCTATTTCAGGTTTCAAATACATGGTGGTGACACAGCAGGGTTGCACAACACCGCCATGTCACCGCTGCATCATGTAGGTCAGTCGTTGTCAAATGAGATTTGAAAGTATTGTAATGTGTTTTTAGTGCAAACACGCACGGACAGTGGAAAGCTTTGTACTTTTTTGCAACCAGCAAAATATGGAAGCTTGATTCTGAAGAATTAAGAATAAGAAAAAAATAGTTAGTAATAATTTCTTCAAGGTGAGATAATAATTAAAATGTATATACTTACTATTACAAATTATAATATGTAACTTTTCCACATTCAAATGTCTAAAAATGACAAGATCTATGTTCTATATGTTGTTCAGTTGTGTTGTGTTCTTACATTTTCCCAAATGTTTCCATTAATTCTCAAACCAGAGAAATCTGTGATTTTAATCATGATAACGCTCCGTGTCATTCAGTCGTTTGGCATCAGAGTTGTGTTTGTTTGACAAAAGCTCTAAATTGACTTTTATCCAGCTTTAAATCACATTTTTAAGATTCATTATTTACACTGTGCTGGTTTTGAACTTTATATTTGAAGCAGATGAAGGATTTTAGTCATCGGACGTCCAGATCGGAAGTTATCAGAGAAAAAGTAAATGTTAGACAGCTCAGCTCCCAGCTGCTGGAGACATCGAGTGTTCACTGAAGAGCGTCGGTGAATCACTGATTTTAAAATCAAACTGTATTATTCAGTGTTTTTAGTTCTAATCACCTGAGGTCTGTACTACGAAGCAGGATTCGAGCTTCAAGGTAACTTGAGGTTTAACTCTGGATTTTCATTCATATGTCATATGTTGGTTCACTTGGTACCAGGGTAAATCACCATGGTAACTTACATTGAACTCCTAACCTGCTCTCATGCAGCTTAACTTAGAGGATCAGATCAAAACCCGTCAACAACTAAACTACTGACCAATCAGATACCTGGAAAAACTAAGTCATCATTTCTACAGGATCCCGAAAGGGACAAGAGTTAATAACAATAAAGTGATCAATAATAATGAGTAGTCGGCCTAGACATTCATATAAATCAGTGGAGTCATTTTGCTGTTCCAGAGCAGCATATGTCCACTCTGGTTTTGAAACAGAGCTTCTGACAAACAGAGAGTTTATCACACTAAATAAATAGCTTCATTTTAATTGAACAAATATTCTATAACCCGACGGGATTCATGACTGTACGGATGCTCTGACTCTTCTTCCATCACTGCAACTCCAAATAACACGAGGAGACTCTGAGATCACAACTGGAAATAGAAACTAAACCTCTGATGTCTGATTAGAACAAGGATCCACCCCCTGATGAATATTTCCCATGGTTATAAATTTGATTTATAATTTTTAAACATTTCAGTCAGACTGACTCATCAGACATCATCTACTTCTCTCCTCTCTGCAGCAGAAACAGTCTGACATTAACTTTAACTGTGTTATCTGCATCTCAGTTTGTTCATCATCAGACTGAAGAGGGAAAATACTGAGTATGAAACTTAATGATAATTCATCCACTTATTTACAATATATCCCTAACCTGGCTTTAATGGTAAGTATATTGAGAAATATATCTTTTTATTATAGTCATGTGATCATATTGTTTACATTTCACCTTTGTTGAATATCACTTGTGGCCGTGGTTATAACCGAACTTACCAGCAGGTATCAGTGTTTCTTCTCATATCCTATTAAATACTACTACTACTACTACTACATTCATGGTTCTGACGATGTTGCTATAATTAACAACTTCGCCTCTTTCATGTGAACGCACTCGTAGCCAGACGGGTAAGGGTTAACTGAGCCAGTTGATAACCTGCTTCGTAGTACAGGTTATCAGGACGGTCAATGTTAGATTCAGTTAAGCCAGATAACTTAAAGTTAACCTTGGTATATTGAACTTGCTTCGTAGTACAAGCCTCTGGTCTTTGTTTGTTATTTTTTGGGAATTTTTGCCTTCATTCCAATAAGAGAGTGAGAGGTACACAGGAAAGTCAGGGAGAGGGAGAGAGAGAGAGAGAGAGAGAGAGAGAGAGAGAGAGAGAGAGAGAGAGGGGATGACATGCAGTGGAGAGCCGAGGGTGGGGTTTCGAACCCATGGTCGCTGTGGTTAGGACCAAGCCTTTGTGGTACGCGCTCTACCAGGTGGAGCGCCTCGGTGGCTCACCTGGTCTGTTTGTCATGAAGAGGCGGAGACCTTCAGCTGCTGGTAAAAAACTTCCTGAAGGCCTGACGCCAAAGGAATCCGAACCAGGAGAAGCTGATGACTACAACTACCATGATCCCACACCACTTCACCACGTCACCCAATGCCATCTTTTGTTATTGCTTTGATCGAGAGACCCCGAGAGGAAGAAGTTACAGACTGCGCGTTTAATATCTCTGAATAGCTCCTAATTTTGTTGAGTGAATATAAAGTTTGACACAATCTCTCTTTATTTGGATTTATTATTTAAAATAATTATTTCTAAATTTCTAGCAAACAAAACTTTAACTACATGAGCTGTGGCGTCTCCTCGTTAAAGTACAGCTGAAATAAAAGCAACAATCACTGTTTGTTGAAAGCTGTAAGAGCTACATACTCACCAGTGATAGAAGAAGAAGAAGCCTAATGGGAATGAAGTGTTGTGCTGGAGGAATAACAGCTGCAGATGCATCAATACCACTTATTAAGGAAACATGTTCCCTGAGTGCCGCCTCCTCCTCATGCTGCTATGCTATCTGGGAGGGCGAGGAGGTTCGCATGTCACGGTTCACAGCGGCACGCGTTTGCTGTTAAAATTGCAAGTTTTAATGAAGGGTACATCTGTTTATAGCATCAGCAGGATCCTCAGTGGGCTCAGCTGAAGGATGTTGTTAGGCAGAGTATCAGCAGCAGGGATGTTTTATTAGTTGTTATAACGATCCTGATTAGTGGATCGCTCAGTGACTGCTCCCCCTAAAAAGTTCCAACAAAAAAAAAAAAAACTGCTGTTAAACTCCGCAAACAGCAGATCGCACTGATATCTGCGGATATTACAGGGTTGAAATTCTGAGCCCCACCTCCGTCCAAAAAGGTTCCACAAGGATAATTCAGCTTCCATCGCAGCCAATAACCTGACAGAAACCTGAGCGGGAAACCCAGTCATGATGCCGGGACGCTCTGCTCCGCTCGCAGGAGATGAGCTTATTTGTGAGAAAATCACTTTCTCCATTTGAGAAAGCTGACGCCTACTTTAAGACAATTACTGAAAAGACCTTGGCTGATAAAATGATTATTATTACTACTGTTGCCTCTATTCGTGTCCTACTGGCATCATGGCTGCCGGGGGAGAAGGTTGGATGTCGAAAAGATGAAATATTTAGTATCCAAAGAAATCAGTTTCTTGTTTTGCTTTTAAATGTATTTAATAAGGTTTGAAATGATATCAAAACCCCTGTGGTAAAACCTCTGACAAGTTATGGCAGAGAACTCTTTTAGAGAACCAAAGACTGCTTTGTGACATGTCTATGTGCAGTTAGGTGTTACAGTGTGTTGACATGATATATGACTCATCAGCAGATGTCAATGAGATTATTATTAAAACAACATGTATCATATTTCCCGAAATATGAGATGACCACCCCTTTGCTAAAACCTGTTTTTGAGGATAAGAAACACTTCATCAGACTAGTCCGGTCCGGAAACGGCGATCCTCTCATGAAACATAAAATACTTCCATTATAAAGTAACATAAATCCCACATTAGTGTCGCTTGTTGTATGTCGTTAAGTGCAGCCGTTTATGAGTCATTTACTCAAACGCTCTCCTGGTCTGAATGATTTTCTCCGACAGTCAGAATTACTCAAAACCGTCCTTATTGAGCTCCTCGTCGTGACACTCTGTGACAATTCTTGGCTGGTTGACAGATGACTCAGTCGCAGGTTTATTTCTACATTACAGACGTCAGGAGACACTTGTGACTCATTTTCGCTAGTCAGGAAATGATTTTTGATCTCTGGAGAGGCAAAACGCAGAAACCACAGCAGGTTAAAGAAGTTGAACTAAACACTCACTCACACGCTCACTAACTCTACACCAACTCCTGCCGTTGTGAATATTTAAATGTGTAGTCCTGGACCTCTACTTTTTCCAATGTAATTTCCAGGAAAAAAAAAAAAAATCTTCTATTTGGGTCAGTGCAATAATTGAACTGCTTCTCTGCTATCTGGAGATGATGTGGTTCTGCTGGCTTCATCAGACCGTGACCTTTGCAGCCAAGCGTGAAGCAGCTGGGACGAGCGTCAGCACCTCTGAGTCTGAGGCCGTGGTTGTCAGCCAGAAAAACCGTGGATTGCTCCCATCGGGCTGGGATGGAGTTTCTGTCTCAAATGAGGGAGTTTAAGTATCTTGAGTGGAGGAGAGGACGGAGCAGGAGAGATCGACAGGCGGATAGGTGCATCAACAGTAAAGCAGGTGTTGTACTGGATTGTTGTGGTGAAAGAGGGAGCTGAGGCGGGAAGGCAGAGCTATTAATTTACCCGTCGATCTATGTTCCGACCCTCACCTATGGTCATGAGCTCTGAGTAGTAGTGTCCTTCGCGTTGATAGAAATCAGGTGAGGTGGTTTGGGCAGCTCTCCTGGGCGACTCCCCCTGGAGCTCATCCAGGCACATCCAACCGGCACACCCAGAACACACTGGAGAGACTGTAGATCTCATCTGGACCGAGAACGCCTCAGGATCCCCCAGGAGGAGCTGGAAAATGTTGCTGAGGAGTGGGATGTCTGGACTACTTTGCTTGACCCAGTCCAAGAGAAGCGGCACAAAATGGATGGATAGATAGATGGATAGATAGATGGATGCATGGTCATTTAGTCAAACCAACTATGCATGTCTGGTTCAGGTTAAAGCCGTACTACCTGATCCAACAGACTGTTACTGAGGGAAGCTATAGACTAACCCCACTGTTTATCTTTACATTTCTCTCCTTGCGACGGTGTCATGGAATCAGATATTTAGATCTGATCTGACTCAGAGTCGGATGTTTCATGTGTTGACCCGTGCATGCGATCATCTGTGTGTGTTCAGCTCTGTGGCCTGACAGCGTCATCCAGCTTTTCTCTGCTTCTGAAGGGATGTAAGAAAAAGAACACACACACAGTGCTGAATGTGTGTGTGCACTCTTGAGTAACAAGATAGATGGATTATGACAAAGAGAGCAGCGTGTGTGTGTGTGTGTGTGAGAGAGAGAGAGCTACTTGTGAGAGAGAGGAGGAGTGGGCGAACGAGTGAGAATAACAGTGTGAGCCACAGAGCGGGCGGGCGGGCGGGCGAGGCTAAGAACAGTGCGGCATGGGAAAGAGAGAGAGAGAGAGTGAGAAGGGGGAAAGCAGGATGTGAGAGAGAGAGGCAGAGATGGATGACTGAAGCTCTCTGCCCGAAAAATATGAAGAAAACAAGAGAGAGGACAAGAATAAGAGAGAGAGGGAAGGCAACATTTTTCCAGGGTCTTGTTATATAGAAAGTGTGTGTGTGTGTGTGTGTGTGTGTGTGTGTGTGTGTGTGTGTGTGTGTGTGTGTGTGTGTGTGTGTGTGTGTGTGAGTTTCTGTTACCTCTTTGGGACCTTTTGTGGTTTAAAGACCGAACTTGTCGGGACCAGTATTCCTCACAGGGACCAAAGTCTGGTCCTAATGAGGCAAAACCACAATTCTGAGGTCCTGGTTGAGGTCAGGGGTAAGGTGTGAGTCATGGTTGGGTTATGGTTAGGGGTTATGAATGGAGGTCAATGCAATGTCATAACAGGAATAACTGTGCAAGCTTGTGTGTGTGTGTGTGTGTGTGTGTGTGTGTGTGTGTGTGTGTGTGTGCGTTTTGCAGTCTGCTGAAAGAAACAAAGAAACACTCTCTCAGTCGGTTTCTGCCCAAATTCAAAGTGAAAGGACAGAACTAAGTAACTCATGAATGTTTTTGCAGCTGAGTCAAAGCTCCTGACACCCGGCGCACAAAAAACACACTCTTACGGGTGTGTGTTTGCCCATGCGTCACTGTGCGTGCATGCGTACAGTGCACTAGCATGTGTTTTGTAAGAAATAGCACCACCAGCCTATCCAACAGCATTTAATTACAAGTCTCAGGACGAGCTAAAAACAGACCTGCAGCAAAAAGTGACAGTGATAAATGCTAATAGTCGAGGTGGGTGTCTGTGTGTGTGTCTGCAGGTGATTTCTAACTCTCAGGGTGTCTGAGTCGTCTCCAGGGAAACGTCAGTGCAGTACTTTGTGTTTAAGGTTAGAAAGAGACAGCGGTTGCAGATGAGCAAAGACAAACCCAAAGTGATCTGTGGTGTCAGGAGTCATCCACCCTGACCCAAAGTTTAAGACTGTGCGTGCAGCAGTGTGAAGGTGTGTGAAGGTGTGTGATGACTGAGTGCAAAGACAAAGTTGCTTAAAAAAGTCAATGGAAAGATGTTGACGTGAACACACCTGGAAAATGTCACTCCCTACATTTCTACAGAGCGGAAACAGTGAAGCAGTTTGAACTGATGAGCACCCCCTCTGGTGTCCCAGTCTCTCTGCTGGTCGCTGCACAGGTGTGTGTGTGTGTGTGTGTTTACAGTTCATGCACTGAAAGATGATTTGATGTTTCTCCTGTACGTCACTCGCCCCCGGGCGCTGCCGCTGCGTTTCCCTCGGCTCTCCGGGCTGATATCAGATTAGCCCTGTCAGACTGCTGCTTTATCAGCCACGCTGTCCGCCAGCCAAACAAATGACAGCAGCCCTCCACACCCACTGCCACCTCTCCCTCTGTGACAAACGACACGTCAGCCCATCTCCTATCCATCTCTCATCCATCTCATCTCGCTGCCAAAGGGGAGATTGTCACACGAATGCCCTTACAACAGCCGCCGGCCGTGAACACCGCTGGCATCCAGGTTGTCGTCTTTGCAGCTTTGTCCCAGTGAGGTGTTGTTCGTTTTAGAACCAAGAGAATAATATGTGATGATTCTGAATAGAAAAACAACATGTCTACACCGGGTTCAGTTAGTTATTTTCCAGAACGCTTCGGATGCCACTCGGTCGAGAACGGGCCCGAGCCGGAACATTTTACCGGATCATTATTGGCGATGGGCTTCTGCTTGTTTGCTCCAAAACACGCCTACGTATCTGGATATCTTACAACTCTTCATAGGAAATATGATTGGAAACCGTCAAAGGAAAAGCACCCGAGCGGTTCTGGTACCGGGATCGGGCCGTGTCTGTCAGCAAAACATGACCCGCTGTCATTTCGAGGTGGTCGTTGAGCGTGTTCTGCTACTTAAAAAGATCAGAAGTTGTCGAAAACATCGGCTTCCCAAAGGTAAGTATTCCCAACTGACAACATGACAATATCATGTTTGGTACCATATGAAACTGTCTCACCTCTCTAAACAAACCGGTCACAATATGAGCAAAAATCACACATGGAGCCTCATGTTTTACAGACACACAGACAGAACTCTCAACTTCCTGTTTCTTCTTCTTCAACAACAACATTTGTTTATATGGTTGAAAATGATTGAATGCAGTGCCTTAACTTCCTATATTATATTCCAGCCTTTAGATCCTTTCCCATTCCCCCACCACTGACAGGAAACTGATCTGCGAGGTGAGAATTGGGCTGTGAAGCAATTTTGGCACATTGGCCACGATGCCTGTTTCTGTGGCTGTTAAATACTCTATATGGAGGTTACAGTGAAATGTTTGATGAACGTATTGTGTGCAGAAAGTCATTACTGATGGAAATCAAGATATTTTACACTACCTGTCAGAAGCTCTTGCTTGCTGTCTAGTACTACTCTGACTAAAATGGATGTAGCAGCGTTGTGCTTTATTTGTTTTACATGAAATTTGGAAGAAATACAGTTTAGAGTTTGTAGAACACGTTCAATAACTTCAGCATCCACTGACTCATTATTATGAGGTTACTAATCATTCTTTAATTTTGTTTTGTTTGGCGAAAAGAAAAAAAAAGAAAAAGTTTTGCCCTGGCCTTGTTGTGGGAACAAGGAGACTTGTTCAGTTTCAAAATTCTCCCAAGTGTCCTTTTTCCATAGAGCCTAAGGTTGTTTGTTTTGACCGTACATTTGCGAGGCTATTACTGATTGAATTTGGCTCTGTTTTTTGTTCAGAAATTCGACAAAATAGCTCAGAGCTCAAAGGAGCACTCCACCAATTGTACACAAGAGTAGGTGTTAGCGACGTCATCAGGGTCATCAGAGAAGACTTTCAGATTCCAAAACAATCTGGATAACCCGGCGCAGCTGCTTCGATGCTGCTTTCCTTGGTCTCTCACGAATCCTCCAGCTGTGTGGAAGTACAACACTAGACTGAATAACTCTTTTAATGAAGACATATTAAGCTGTCAAACATATTTCAGTTGGAAAACGTACTTCACTCTTTTTGATGGCAGAATAGGTTCTTGGACGCACTGCTCGTTTACTCGCCTGTCCTTTTTTTTTTTTTTTTAAATCACCTGTCGTGAACAATGTCAAATCCCAAGCTGAGCGTGTTTTACCAGACTCAGGTCACCTTCTGCTCTGTAATCTGAGTGTGTATGAAGGCGGTGACCCGGCCAGCCAAAAGGCGCCGTCTCCGGTGCTGATCTCCAATCAGAGCTAATGCTCGTCAAGTATTCTCCACGTCCACCTCCTTCCAGGCAATTAGATAGCAGCCAGACCGTTTACACTAAGTGCTACAATTACAGCAAGAGAGGGGTGCTGTGGGTGAGATCAATTATGATCCCACACAGAGGATGACAACTGGCTTTCCTTTTGCAACATCTCACTCTCTGCCCTCTCGTCCCGTTTTTCTCCTCGCTTATGACGAAACTTTACTCAACGCCTGTAGGCAAATTGGTAGCTGGATGGCAGAGAAGGCACAAATATAGGAAAGAAAAATAGAAGTAGTGCTTGTAAAACAACAACAAAAAAGAAACAGTAACAGCAATGCTGGAATATAACAAACTACCGGGGTCACACAGACATTTTTCTGCTCTAAATCCAGACTTAGGACCAAATTACATCCTGTCTAATTCATTCTTTTTATTCTATTCAGCAACCTCAACTTCCACAAACAATTTTTTATGAACAGTTGTCTGGATTCAGAATTATAGAAATAATTACCTCCACCAAGGCAGTTATGTTTTCACCCGTGTCTGTCTATTTGTCAGCAGGATTAAGCAGAAAGTATGAACTGATCTGCACAGAACCTTCTGGAGGGATGGGTCACGGCCCAGGGAAGATCTGGATCATTTACTATGAATTTGATTTTTTTCTGCTGAAGTGGTGTATGATGTCTGACATTGGCCTTGGTGGAGGTCTGCGCTTCACTGAGCACATTTTCTACTTGTTTTTGTAAGGATTTTCTCATGAAGGATTACTGAGTAGAAACTCAAAACACAGCGTTATATTTTATATTCACAGTGTGCAGGTAGCAGGTAATCGCAGGTAACGTTGCATTTTCATGAGAGTTCAGTCAAGAAAACCTGTGCAGATCACAACCATATGATGCTCCTTAACTAAGGTCTATTCTCCTCAGTGGCATTTACATTTACTCATTTAGCAGACGCTTTTATCCAAAGTGACAAGTGATGGACAACACTAAAGCTTCAGTGCAGGAGGAGACCTTGATGTAAGTACAAAGCACTACATCTATTTTTAGGTCCCATATAGTCTAAATGTAGATGTCCATGTCTTCTTTGATTATAAAACAGGTCTAGGTTCTATATTAATACTGTGAAAGTATCAAAGTGCCAGAGAGAAGCCTGAGAGAGGATGTACATAATTAAATTCAGATGTTTTTTGGTTCTTAAAACCACAAATATAACTTCTAATGAATCAACACTTCAAATAAAGCACAGGAGAAGAAGAAAATATGGAGCTTAAATAAGAGGAAGTGCAAGAACTTCAGGTAAGGAAGTGCACCGTAAGTGCATAGTGCATAGTAGGAGATAGCATTCGGTAGCTTGTTCCACCATCAGGGAACCACGGACCAGAACAGTGTAGACTGAGACTGTCTTTAGGGCTGCTGCCATAAACTATGAAAATGTGTCAACATCAATGATTTCCCACACATTGATTTATTTGTGGAGGCAAGTTACTATTAACCGCCAGATTTATTTTCTATTTATCATTTATGGTCACACTGCTTCTCTGTCCTCTGCCCTGCTCTCTCTGCTCTCAGGAATAGGCGGGGCTGCAGGTACACACACACACACACACACACGCACGCACGCACGCACACACACGCACACACACACACACACACACACACACACACACACACACACACACACACACACACACGCACACACGCACACACACGCACACACACGCACACACACGCACACACACACACAGGGCAAACAGCACGGAGGAGGCTGCGGCAGAAACGGAACCAGGTGAAGTAAAGCTAACTGATTACTGAAGATTACTGGAGTTGACGACAACTATCACTGAACTTAACTGTAAGTGCAATATAAAGTAAAAGGCCAATAAGAACCTTGCAACACCTGCCAACGCAATAACAGCCCACCAAAGACATACAAATCTGCAGCTTTTAATGTAGTAATCCCACAACAAACAGCAGTTGCCTAATACAAACATAATACGTAATTTCCAATGTATGTGTAATATGAAAAAATTATCTTTGTGGTCATTGTTGTTTGTTTATTTACTTATGCACCTGCCAATGGGTTTGATTCAGCTCATTAGAAAACATCAAGGGTTTGGGCAGAGGGGGTCAAAACCTGACTAAGTCATAAATAACTTACAGAAACATTGCACGCAATACAGACTGTGCATAAACAAGTCCACCTCTACCTTCTCTTCCACTTTCCCTGTCATCCTCTCTCTCTCTCTCTCTCTCTCTCAAACACACACACAGCTTTATCATTCATTGTCAGTTCACAGAATTGTTTTGAGGCATGTAAATATCTCGTTTAAATAGATTTGTTTTTTTCTTTTTTGCATAAGCAGCAGGTTCATCTGCGTTTCAGTAGCCTACCTGTTCAGCACCACGGACAGCACACGGACAGGTCGATGTCTTAACATGAGCGACGTGTCGGACCGTGAGGAAAATGTTTGGTACATCGCCCACTGCACCTCTAAAAGTTAAACGTTTTTAATAATCTGTTGGAGATGCAGCAGGCTTCCCGCCAGTTATCACTTTCAATATACGTTCAGTCAACAGTGTGAGCAGGATTTGGTGGAGGCTCGAAACAAATCCTTCAAGCCTGTTTAAATATGACTCTCTGCATATGACATATGTGCAAAGCTCAACCTTTAACATTAATATTTTCCTCTTTCCCTGTGCTGAGACTGACAGTTCTGATTCGCATGAAGGTTTCCTCCTGTGGGTTTTCTAAATGATCCTCCTCCCTCTCCTCGTCGAGGTTCAGATCAAACTCTTATTTGTGTCCGGTCTTTTCTTTTCTCATACCTCTCTTTTCGCTCTGTTGAAGTTGAACACAGTGTCGTGTTTTTCATTTTTCCTCTCATGTTTCATGTTTTTTTTCCCTCTTTCCTGTCGAGGCTGAGAGGCTATGGCTTTTTCTTTTGTTCTTCTGTTTCCCCTCTTGTCCTCTCTTCTCCTCCTCCCTCTCCCTCGCTTCATTAGCGATGCCGTCCTTCTAGCGGCTCACAAGGACTAACTTGATGGGAGACAAATCCGGGTGATTAACAATGATTAAGAAACACGCTGGAAAAGTGCGATGAAGCCGCGTGGGACTGGCAACCTTGTCTTTAACGGCTTTCTAATCCAAAGACTTTACAAGCCCAACAGATGGGTTGCCATTTACATCCAAGTCCTGTTCGGGACAGATTTATCTCTCCGTGTTTCTTGGAAACAAACTGAACTGCAAACACTCAACTTACGGTCTTATTGCAATTGTAAAGGTCAAGCTAATGCTGAAAGTGGCTCAGGGACAGAGAAAATCTTTCTTTCTGTTTAACCTTTCAGTAGTTTAACCTTTGTTTTTGAAGGCAAGTCAATTAAGAACAAACTCGTTCTCGTGATGCAAAGCAAAATATCTTGGAGGGAAGAAAGGGAGGGAGATAAAAACTATAATCACAGTAATGAAAGGCTGGAAAAGGCTCCTAAGGTGAGAAAAAATTTGCTGAAAAATGAACGCATTTAACAATGAAGAAAATAAAAGAGGTAAATACAAATACCTACGGAAATTACTGTTTTCATCTATATATGAAACAACTCCCTAATTTATTTGTCAGTGTGCAGCTTTGTTTGCTGGTTCATTCATTCAGATGGCGTTGTAACACCAGTGCACGACTGTAGCTTTAGAGTCAGTGGGTGGTCATGGGAAATAAATGGGAGGAAAACATCGTCAGCTCTCTTTGTCACACAGGCATCAACGTTAAACCTTCCTATACTTGACTGGATGAATGTGGTCATTCATATAACTGCTCAGTCAATCGGCCTCAAGATCCCAGAGCAACAAACATTTACAATCAGAGCTAAAATACAACAAATACAAGCACACAAGCAATTTACAGCAAACCGTGACTATAGTCAGACAACCTGCAAGCAGGTGACAAAAAATTATTTAAAAGAAATATGCAAAGTTATTAAAACTTCAGATAATAAAGCTTTCAGAACTCCAAAGGTTGAACTAATATTGGCTTCTGATTTACAAACTAAAAAAAACACCCGGTGTTCATAAGCTTCTTGAAATGATAGGAATGTGATAACGGATCGGATTAGTGGTAAAATAAATGATCAGGTACATACATGTTCATCAAATGCACTGAGAAAAAATTATAATGGAAATTTTCCACCTTTTTAACATTGTTAAAATCATCTGTGGTGTAGTGATTCCTGAAGATTCAACCTGATCAATCACTTTTTATGAGTCACCTGTCCATTAAACTTTCCATAGAGACTATGGAACAATGTGGAGGAACTAAAATCAGGCAAAAGAGCAGGGCTCACAAACAGGTCCTGTTTCACCTCTTTGACTCCACCCAAATGAAAGGTAGGGAGGTCCAGAGAGACGATGACGCTGAGTCACATCTACAAGGTGCACCCTCTGCAGACCTCACCTGAAGTTGTTCTCCCCATTATTCTTAACACACATGAAGTTAGTCCATACAGGAAACACTGAGGCTGTTATCATTGAGATAAAATCACCAACACTGGATCCCACACAGGCATTATTTTCTGTGAATACCTCGTGCGTATGTCGCTGGTTTGAATGCTGGACTCTTTCAATGAAATGACACTTACAATGAAAACGACACATGCTGAGGTAACTGGAGAATATAGAACACACTGATAGCTACAGCTGAGAAATATAATACCTAAAACTGCGTAGGATTTCATAAAAGTCTTAAAGTTATAACCTTCAGTCTTGACGTAATGACAGAGAAGACGTCTGAGAGGGTCCGGTTTTCATTCCCTGAGAGTGGAAGTCTGGACTCTGGGTGTTTGAGTTTATCTGTGAGGCATCAGACGGTGACTCAGGTTTCATAGCTCAACACGTCCAGAGATACGTTCGTGCCCTGCAGCTCGACCGACAGCAACGCTGGACAAAACTGCATCAGTGTGACTCAGCAGGTCGTAAAAAAGCATGGAAGGTTCCTTCAACTGGGTGAATGAACAAGAATGTGTGATAGTGCGTGTGTGTGTGTGTGTGTGTGTGTGTGTGTGTGTGTCTGTGTGTGTGTGTGTGTGTGAGAGAGAGAGAGAGAGAGAGTGAGAGATCAGGGAAGAAAATGGCTGCGTTTGTGTTTATTGAGGTCATTTTCAATTTGCCGTTGGAAGGTTTTCGCCCTGAGGACATGTAAAACACACGCACACACACACACACATACACACACACACACACACACAGAAATGGAACTGGACTGTGTGTGTGTGTGTGTGTGTGTGTGTGTGTGTGTGTGGTGTGTGTGTGTGTGTGTGTGTGTGTGTGTGTGTGTGTGTGTGTGGAGGTGTCACACATCAGTGCTCTGCAGCTGGATGGGATCCTGTCAGTTAATCTGTCTCTCCCGGGGACCGAGAGCTTTGTCCTGCCTCCCAATCTAAACTTCACTCCTCCATGATGGTGATTTATACTCTCTGTATTCTCTCTCTGAGCTTTATTGGCAGGAATGTCAGGTGAACAATATCACTAAAGCATTATGGGTAATTCAATAAATAAGATGAGAGAATAGTACAATTCTTTAATGAATAAATATATATCTCCCACTCTCTCTGAGAGTGGAAGAAAAAAGAAGCTAGGAAAGGAAGCACTGAGAAAGGGAGGTGTAGGTGTAAGTGCAGGTGAGAAAAATAGGGGAAGAGAAGAAGATGGGAAGAAGGGATGATATCACACAATACCAAAGGGAAAGATTTAAATAGAGAGAAGAGGGGAAAGGAAGGGAATGAGAGAGGAGGAAGGTATGAAGAGAGGAGGAGGTGGGAGGGAGGAAGGAAAAGAGATAAGAGATATAGAAAATATAGAGGAAGGAGAGAGACGGATAAGAGAAGGGGAAAGTAGAAAAGGGAAGTAAGAAGAGAAGGGGATAAGAGCAAGATGGAATAGGAATGATGGAAGAGGAAAACGACGGCTCTGGAGGATGGACGGCTACAGGGTAGAAGGAGGAAGGGAAGGAAGCAACATGAGAGACACTGGAGGAGGAAGTAGAGGGGTGAGGAAAGAGGAAGTAAGGAAGGAAAAGATGTAGGGATTTAAAAGAGAGGAGGCAATGAGGAGGGAGCGGAGAAAATGAATATTGTATGGAAGGAAGGAAGAAAGGAGACAGAGAGAGAAAGGGAAGGGAGGAGGAGGCAGAGAGAGTGAAATCAGTGATTAATGACACATTAAAACTGTCGCACACAAACACACACACCAACAGCTTCAGGTGTGAGAGTGTGTGTGTGTGTGTGTGTGAGTGTGTGTGTGTGTGTGTGTGTGTGTGTGTGTGTGTGTGTGTGTGTCTGTGTGTCTGTGTGTGTGTGTAGTTGTGTGTGAGTGTGGCTGGTGTTAATATCCCTGCTTGGATTTACACACACTGGATAATGATTCACAGAGTCCACTGACGGCCGCCTGTGATTCATGCAGAGACACTGACAGACACAGAAACCAGAATAAAAGTCCAGACGCCGCATCAGCGTTCCAACCCTCACTGTGGACTCACATACTGTCCGGTGTGTCCTGCAGGTGGCGCCAGAGGAACGGTCATGTTGTACCCTGAGGGTTTCGCCTCGGTACGGTGGCCTCTGCAGGACATTTTAAGACTGAGGTCATCAGGCTCAGCTGCGTGTTCACATGTTGATGTTTTATGGTTGTGCTCTGACACAGCCACAAAGCAAGGAGTCCTTCATCATCATGGCAACAACGATGAACAGATGGTTAAGGTTGTGGAACAGTCACGGTTTGGTTGAGCTTAGGCACTAAATCTACTTGCTTAGGTTTTGGGTGAAAATAAGCACTTCGTTAAGGTTAGAGGACCTTTTGTCGTCATGGCTACAATGATAAACATGGTTACGGTTGTGGAATAATTATGGATAAAAGAAACATAGTTGATTATTGGTTTCACACAGGAAACAAACAGCAGTAGAGGTCACCAGACAATAAAGGTAACTATGGGTCAAAATAAGCTGCTGCACAGACGAACTGTGGGCTCGTTATATGTAACTTTCCATCTGGGCTGCGGCCGCGACGCCACGTGGAGACGTGTGATTGGTCTCTGACAGTGAGTACGACATCAATCAGGCTCAAGAACAGACTCAGTAATCTGTTGCTTCCCCATAACACGCATCGGACAACACATCTTCACCACAAACCCTCCGCTCGCTGCAGCATCTCAACAGAGTAAACACAGCGGCTACTCACTGCTCACACAGTAGCTACATATGATTAAAGCATGATGTGGTCTGATTCACTACAAGACATCCATCTGGAGTTGCTGTGGTGATATTAACTGATGATATCCAAGACTAAACATCCAAAGGTAGGTATGTATGGTGGGAATGTCATTAACCCCTTCAGTCAGCATGCTAACACTAGCTTTAATGAGCATCCTCAAGTTAGCAAGTTAGCAGCATTCAGTGTCACTGCTGCAAACACAACAAGACACTTTCCCTCAAACTCTGAAAATCTTTCTCTGAAACTGTCTGACTTTACATTCTTACAGACCTTATATTCTCTGTAGTCACAATCAGGATGACATACTCCTGACTGGTTCATGCATGCAGCTGCATGGTCTGCACCAACAATAAAATGGGACAAAGACTGAACCAATTTCACAGCCAGGCTGAAGAGAAGAAAAGATGCAACAGAAAGTAACAACAAATTCTGGCAGGAAGATTCATAGCCAGTGTGTTTTGTTATCGTGTGTGTGTGTGTGTGTGTGTGTGTGTGTGTGTGTGTGTGTTTGTGAAAGCTTTTAAGACGTTGCCATGACATTATTGAAGAGTGTGACTTTCATTCATCTCAGTCTCACCCTCCTACACTGTCATGTCCTGGTGCTAATGAATACCTCAGTGTCACACACACACAAACACGCGCGCGCACACACACACACACACACACACACACACACACACACACACACACACACACACACACACACACACACACACACACACACACACACACACACACAGGAGCTATTTGTGGCACTCAGTCACACATGGACATTAACACCATCAGACAGACCTACCTGAGAAAAGTGTACACACACAGACACACACACACACACTTATGAAATTACACGACATGGTCAGAAGAGTCTTAAAATGAGAGGCTGAATAAAGTGTGGTAACATAATGTATGCTGCTGCTTTCACACAGGTCGAAGGAGCTCACTGATGGTTTGATGAGTAGGAACATGATGCCGGTCGTATGCTGTGACCTTTACAGTCACCAGACCTCAGCCCAACTTAACCACCACCATCATCATCATCATCAAAACACCATCAAAAACTGAAGCTGTTCTGGAGGCTCTAAGGCGAACAACACCTCCTTTTCATTGGTAACCCATCTGTGGATACACTTGCTGAATTGAAGTAGAATATTTTCTATTATTATGCTAGTTGCTAAAAGCAATTCTGAATTCATATCGTCATTCTCTATTACTGCAGTATTGAGCTCTTTAGTGGCTCGGCTCTGTGGATGATTCCAGTGTTCGTGGGTTCACTGGGCTGAAACATGTTAAAATCTGTTGGATGAATTCCCATGGGCTTAGTTTCAAAACGGTGTCACCATCAAAATGAATCTGAAAACTACATCTAAAAAACTGGTGATCCCTTAACTTCTCATCTAGCGCCACCATCAGGTCAGTTTTTGCATTTGTTTCCAAAAACTTTGGTTTCTGACCAAGTTGCAGCAAAGTCACGCCGTCACTTCCTTTTCTAGTGTCGGCAACTTCTTGTCTCCACTGCAGTCGCTATGAGAAATTTAAACCTTTAACAAAGTGAACAATTAATCTGTGAGCAGAGAAAAAAAAACTGCAGCTCTTTTATCATCATCGTGACCTGTTTTCATCCGTATACGTGAAACGCACCATCTCTCTCGCTCTGACCGCTGATGAACAGAGAGAGAGAGAGAGAAAGAGAGAGAGTGACAGACAACTGGGGACATTCATAACACACCCCCGCTCACTGTCAGCGCCTCAGATCAGAAGCTTCCTGCTGCACCAGGCGTCTCGAGACTCACATGAGTAATTATCAAATCTTTCCACTACTATTACTTTCTCCACACACACACACACACACACACACACACACACACATACACACACACACACACACACACACACACACACACACACACACACACACACACACACACACACACACATACACACACCCATTTACACAAGGTAAATGAGACTAAATGTTATAAATGTAAGTTTGACTGACAGGCTGTAAACCATCTATCTGACCATCCAGGCTGTAAGTGCACCATCTGTTTCTTTACAGCAAGATTTAATCAAGCTTAATGAATGTGTTCTAAAGCTTCGGATATGAGGAAGAAAAAGTACAAATTAAATGAAACAAGTAGATTGTAGCCGTGGGCACAAATGTCTGATATCTGATAACAGCTGTGTGGAAGCAAGCTTTTTAATGAAACACTAAAAGTAACTACTTCTAAGAAATTTAAACTGATGATGGCGTTTGGTCGACTTTTTCTTCTTCTTGCTTCTTACTCAGTAATAAGTGTAGTCGTGGTAATGTGTAGTAGTTCATTTTCCTCTCATCCATTCCTGTCACGCTGTATTTTTAGATTGTTAAATGTCCCTTTAACATTTAACATCTCACATTTAAACTCTCTACATGTGACGTCTTTCTTTCTTTTCATTTCTTTCAACATTGATTGTTTTGTGTGTGTGTGTGTCAGCATTTGTGTGCTCACGTGACGGTTTGCTGGAGCGTATCTAAACATCTGTACACTTCTGTGTGTGTGTGTGCGCGCGCGCGTGTCTGTATATGTGTGTGTTTGTGCAGTCAGGTTAATTAAGATATAGAAACAATTGAATCTGTCTCTGGAAGATGGATAACAACAGGGAGCCACATTAATACTTAAAGCTGCTGCCATGGCAACACAGCTTGACTGGCAGTGTGAACAAAAAATGAGAGGCCTGCTACATACTCTCACACACACACACACACACACACACGAAGTATGCCCAGGACATCAACATGAAGGAGTGCAAGTGGTGTGTGTGTATGGATGTGTGTGCGCAGCCCCACACCCTACACAGTATTTAAATAAGCCATAAAGCACATGCACGCACACACAAGCACGCACGCACGCACGCACGCACGCACGCACGCACGCACGCACGCACACACACACACACACACACACACACACACACAGACACACACACACAGACACATATCCAGAATCAAATGTGACATGTGTTGGACCATCCCCAAAACGCAAGACAACGCTTCTACCACAACATTTTCAGTACCGACACACTGTTAGTGCTGTTGCTGTCAAACACATAATCCACCTATGATGTGCTGTATGGAACATTATGTGTATGTAATTGCACATGCATATGTTATCTGTACATCATGATGATGATTAATAAGAAATAATAAAGTGAATATTTTTATGATGATCAGTAAATATCAGCAGCCGTTGTACACAATCTAAATGAGGTCCTGTTCTTTTCCCCTCAGACACACACACACACACACACACACACACACAATACACACAGTATGCACAGACGATGTCACGGATCACATAAATAATGAAAAACATACACACACACACACACACACACAGAAGCTCATCCAAGGGGATGCTGAGTTTTGCTCAATATTTATTACCTGTTTCATTTTTCACTGTGACACTGTGTATGTGTGTGTGTGTGGGCCAACCAGCTCCATCTGTCACTCCAGGTGGCCACTTACACCTGGGCGCACACACACACACACACACACACACACACACACAACACACACACACACACACACACACACACACACACACACACACACACACACACATACACACACACACACCAAAGACTAACAAATGATCACTGATCCAAGGCTGGACAGAGAAACTGATTTTTTTCTCCCTTTTATTCCTCTGCACAATGATTAGTTCCATTTTTGCACTTGCTTGTTCCCTATGTACACTCACCACTTCCCTTCGCACACTCACTTGCTGCCTACACAAACTCACTTTGTACCGATGTAAACGTTCTTGTTCCTTTCACACCTGTCTCCTTCTCTTTACATGGCCACTTGTTCCCTATCTACATTCACTTGTACCCTTCGAACGCTCAATTGTTACCTATGTACACTCACTGGTGCCCTTCACACTCTCACTTGCTCCCTTAAACACAAGCAATTATTTCTCATGTCCACTCACTTGGTTCCTATAAATAATCGTCTGTTCACTTTACAAACTTTCTTGCTCCCTAAACAAACACACTTATTTCCTATGTATACTTACATACTTGTTCCTTTCACTTGTTTTCTTTACACAGTCAAGAGGCCCCTTTACACATTTTTCCATTCTCCATACACTCTGACTTTACATTTACCCTCTTTCCCTCACTCATTCCTGGTTCATTCCTTAACACACTCAGTTGTGCCTTTAACACCCCTAAATACACTTACCGTATCCACTCTAGTCTGCCTGTAGGGTTCCCTATTCATGCAACACTTAGTACCTCCATATTCTACAGACTCTCCATATATAGATGCACACTCCTTATGTTGCTTATGCGTTCATCCGTCATGTTTCTGTGTGTGTGACGTCAACAACTTGGCAAGTCGAGCAAAAGCCAAAAGTTGTTGCTCAGACATGAACAAAACTCATTTTCCAATCGTTCCAACACAACACGAATGTAGTGTTATTCCTTATGTGTTCCTAATGTTCCCAGACACACTGAACATTGGCCAGTAAACTGAAGGTAAACCGACCTGTTGGATGAACGTGTGCGCTCCGTTGGGGCTGAGCAGCAGGATGGCTCTGCGTAGTGTGTCTCTGTACCGGTTGAGCTCCTCGGTCCTCATGGTGGTGAAGAGGTTGGTGAAGACTCGGCTGATGTTCCTGTCCACTCTCTGCAGCGCGACGTCAACGCCTTGACGGGACGTCTGGTCCAAAAAGCCCTGCAGGCCGCGGATATCTGGAGGAAGAAAAGAGTCAAATATAAATCATTGCAAATGTGCTTTCAAGAAGAGTCTTGAAATCTGAAGATAGAGCACAGAGAGACACTGTTTAAGGAAGGGAATGGCTGGACATTTTTTACTTTTACATATTTCAAAATTCCCAACAGTTCCCAGAAGACTACGACTTGTTTTATTTGATATTAGATGAAGGTTCCCTAAGTTAATTTAATGTGGCTGGTGGAGTCAGTTTCTCAAGGACTGGAAACCTTTAGTATCCTGTCAGGATTTCAACCTCAACTCCTGGTGAAAATGAAACCTCCTGCATGTTAAGATCCACTGTTATCTCACCTCAGCCACTATAATGCTGAACTGTCAGAAAAAGCTTTTGACCTGACAGTTGAAATCCAAGGACTGTCTGGGAAAGATAATGAACATCGCACTCACTAGAGAGAGAACAGAAAAACCTTTCCTTGATAAATAAAGGCCAAAAAATTGATTGTGTTCAGAGTTGGTCATGGGGCGCTGAAGTCGTGTTCGTGACCAATCAAAACGAGGCAAAGAGAGACATTTAAGCCTGACGAAGAACAATGTGACAGAAGAACAATGTGACAGAACTGTGGCAAGTGAAGAATTCTTCTGCTAAACTGACTCAGTCCATCATCTGAAGTGTCCTCTACAAGGCAGCCAAGCTAAATAAAGACAACATCCGTTACATCACCCCCACCCACAAAACCTCCCCTTGTACCAACAACTTGTGCGTTTTTAATAATGTGTTGTGAAATAATCTCTGATAGTAACCAAGACAACATGTTTTCCACAACTGTCTCCATACCAACACTCTCTGGAACAGAAAACACCAATCTGTATTATAACATATGTTCCATGGCTCTACAGCTGTTGGCCTAATTTTAGTCCTGAACATATAGAGAAGGATTTCACTGGATGACAGGAGACTCAAGACAAGATAACGACGGTGGTTATTTGCTCACAAACCTGAAAATGGTCCATGGTTATGCTTATTGTACGAAACATGTAACTCTGACTCCTCAGATCATTGGAGATCATCCCATCAAAAGCCAACACTGTTCCCCTTGACCAAATCATTTTAGTTGTCGAAACCCAAGACACCTTAACCTTTAGGAAATGCTCATACAAGTTCTTTAGAAGTACCAACTTGGACTTGTTGGAAAAGAGGGATCCATGATTAAATGTCTTGCCTTTGTCATTGTGTTTATACCAAGAAAGCAATACTCCAAGTTGCAGTGTACCACCTTTTTATGGTTTGTCTCATCGTTAGTAATTGTATGTCCATACCAAATAAAGGAAGTTTTTATACAGCTCCTTAGTAGAAAATACTAAGGAGCTGTATAAAAACAACTTCATGGACAATGAATCTCTTCTGTTTCCTTCAACAGATGAGGTCCATCAGGATACAGGATACATCATGTATCCTGATGGACCTTAGTAGAAATACTAAGGAGCTGTATCCTGATGGACCTCATCTGTTGAAGGAAAGAGAATAATATAATATACTTTGATATAATAACAGTAAGATTTGTGTTGAGTTACTAAAAAGGGTAGATTTGCTCAACCTCCTGTTTTTCATTTGACTGGATGATTCATCTTCGGGAGTTATAACTCTCCTAGAATCAAACAATTTATTCATTTACTTTAAAGGAAATCCAAGGCTTACTGCAACTTGGGTTTGGTTTTGTATCTCTGGCCATCGGTTCTTTCAGTTGTGGAAACAATGAACTCAACCAAATAACTGCTGCAGTCTTTTTGATGTTAAAGGAATATCACTATCAATGTTTTGACATCGGAGCAATGATTTCAGTGAAAATACTGAATTTCAAAGCAAGAGAACCAACAGAGAAACCTCCACAAACAAAACACAATTTAAATATACCACTATTGTAAAAACCTCAAGGTACTTTCCTAAAAATAATACAAAAAAAAAACAGCTGACAGCTTTTGATTACTGACAACTTCTACCAGCTTTCTTGCTAATGACCACTGTCAGACTTGCAGCAGATTTTTCAGCCAGTGAGAAGCTGACTTGATTATTTGAAGCGAGCTGATGCACGCCCTCAATTACTGTTCAAAGCTCGGTTGATTCTAAAGTCTTTGTAGAAGCTGCTTTCATCTTCTCTGATGTTTGCGTGTCCTGTGGGTATATATTCCTGACCCACAAAAACAAACAGCCGGGCCAACAGCGCCCTTCAGGTAGATCAGAGTAGTGACAGTGGGTTTTTGCGGATGTCGCCATCCGAGCTGAGCGAGACCATTATCTTTGGCTTCACCATTGGAACAGACAGGATCGATCCATTAAAGAATATCGTTTACCTGAAGATTGCTTACAGACTCTTCTCCAAACTGCCAGAGAAGTTTCTTTTCCTGACATTCAGACAAGGCAGCTGTGTTGCGTTATGCTCTGTTATAGCTGGTGACAGGCTGTTTGGACTGAACATCTCTTCCCTTTTTTCCTCCTCTCCTTTCCCCTCCCTCCATCCTTCTCTGTCTATTAGCACTGACAGCTGGCTTGTACTGAGTCCTGACTGACTCCAACTGCCACTCTCTACTCCTACACCCCTTTTCTTACTCCAGCTGTTTCATCTCATCATCCCCATCTTTCCACTTTTTCCTGTGTCACTGGTTTTGTTCTCCCTTACATTTTCTGCCTATCCATCTGTCAGTCAGTCTTATCCTCCCACATCTGCAGTAAACTTCAGGGGAGAGAACATTTTCTCTCGTGGAACAATTGGATAAGCACATGACGCAATTTGATATTCAGAGCTGTGAGATTCACAGTTTCCCACTGATTTCAAAGGCACCACTGGAGGCAAAGCTCTGTGGGAAGCATTAGCAGCTGTCCACCTGCATTAGCAGGTGTCCGTCTGTCAACCTACCTTGTCAGTCTTTATCTCCTTTTCCTGGAAAACATGACTAAAAATGAAAAGAACCAAAATAACCAAACCAAGCTGCAGACTTAACACGTCCTACCTTCACTGTCAGCAAGGCACCAATATATAAGTATCTACAATTGCAATATACTTTTAAAAATTCTGGTGAGAGGTGCGACTGAATGTGAAGCCCTCTTGGCAGGTTTTATTTTGAAGGTGTACCAATGATATAGCCATTGGCATTCCCAGGTCACTGTCATGCATGGGTCTTCAAGCTAGGTAGCACTTGTTACAGACTGAGTTAAGGCTCAAACCTCCAGGAAACCAGTACATTTTAAATGGTCACCTCATCCTGCACGAGTAGGTAGCAACATGAATGTCAACTACTTTTTATTGAATCAATAAAAGCATCTCAAATACTAAAGGAATCCCAATGTTCTAGGTGAAATGCTTTCAAATCTAACTGTATTTTTAGTTCTCAATTCATTTTTTTTATTGGTTTTGTTACACCACTCACACGGACGACACTTTACATGCTGTGGCCTGTGGCTACGTTCCATAAACAAACTTTGTTGACCTTTTAACCACAGAAAAACACTGTTTTTAACACTAAATAACCATACGATGAAATGAATGTATTTTAGCACATGTTATAAAACATTAACCCCTTACAGGTGCCACAGTTTCCACTTTTAAAAGCTCTCTTTGTGTAATGTCCCATTCAAATGTTCTTTTTCAATTCAAGTTGTGTCGTATTAAGGAAGTGAAAAATTTGAATTTTATGGACTTTTGAAGCTGAAATTTTAACTTTTCACAGATTCAATCGTGTTGTGATTGTGAGCATGTGTGTGCTGTATAAAAATGCCATGATGACGTAATATGGTCACTAATAAACTTGTTTACTGAGGTGAAGTTACACAGCTTTGACACTGTAAACCAGGACAAGTGCAGCATCAGTGTGGAGAGCATGAACCACAGTAAAGGAGCCGCCTCACTCCATCATCCATACAAATGAACACAATACTGATATATTAACTACAAATGAAGGTGCCTCTTGTAGTGCTGACCTCACTGAGAATCAACAACGCTGCTGCAGCTTCACGTAGCTTTTTAGCTTCTTTTAGCTCTCTGATTAGGTTGCACATAAACTATGTGATAGAGACAAAACTCAACTCAGAGAAGAAGAATGCAGACCATCAGACCCCTACTATGATATTTTATGTTGACTTACATCGCCTTAATGATGGTCTGTATTATAGCTCTTTGGCTAAATCACATATGTTATTAGTTTTAGTTGTTCTTTAGTTGTAGAAGTCATTACTTACACTTCCTGACTCTATTATTACTTTGAACATATCATCTCTCAGACCCTGCTCTACATGCACCAACCATAATACATAACTGTGGAATATCATCATTATTAGCAGCATTAGTGTTGAATAATTCATCGCCACTGTTTTCCATCACATAACCAACATTTGCATCCATCCACCATCTACTTCGCTATCTCCTGCGCTCAGTGTATTTCCATTGATCCCGCTCTCTGCGTCTGTCACCACGTCTCTCCAGAAATCTGCTGGAAGAAATAATCCCTGCTTCTCCCGAGCTCAAGCACTGGAACAACACAAGTGGAAGGACTTGAAAGCAATTTGGCCGAGCTCCTCTCCAGTCACAATTTCTCATCAATTTCCTCAGAGCCCCTTTGAGCAAGGCACTGTGGGGGGACACGCTCCTTTCTCAGTTGGAAAAAAAAAAAAAACCCAGCACTTATCTCTATCTCCATCAGAGTCGCACCAATCTCTCTTCTGCAGTTGGCTGAAATTGGCAGGTAGTCCTCTGGCCATAGAAAATGCCTCAGATTTAATTTAGATTCACACGACATGAAAATATGTGTGGTGTTTCTCAGCTGCAGAAAATATTCACACTTCACACATTTGCTCTGTGCGGCTGTGCGGCAAATACACCTGGTATTTGCCTGTCTTGTAATATGTTAATTTAAATGTGAATTATGTATTTTGCAGTGTAACTGTTATCAGTCAATGTCAGTGCTCCTCCAGCTGAGCCTGACAAACTTATGCCATGTCCACGATCATCGCACCGTAGACCACACCGGCGCTTTAGCACGTTTCAGCCCAGTTACATCGAATAATATAAACTGTTCAACGTTTTTCAACGTAAATCGTAGTTCTATAAGGTCTTTAATCAGTTGTTCTTTTAATGAAGTGTTCCCCTTCTGTGGACATTTTTCAGTAGTCTGAAGTAACTTCCTGTTTCCTGTGTAAATTGTTTGTGTGCCATTACTGTATTTATTATATTTACTTACTGATGGCTGTGCAACAAATTGAAACTGAAGATTATAACGATTACCTCTAACTTTGAACATGTTTTCTTTGGCTTTTGAGTCCTTCAGGTTTTATTTTTTACTTTTAGCCTCTGTGTTTTTATTTTGTTTTTATTTCCTATGGAATAGTTAACTCATCTAAAATGCTATCTCCTTGCTTTTGTTTCCTTTTGACTGTTACTATGTCGTGTTATTTCTTTGTAATTAATTGTTCAGCACTTTGGTAAACTCTGGTTCTTTAAAATGTGCTTTATGAATAAACTTGAATTGATAATTTGATGATTCCGGTTTCAATACCTTCCACTGTGCTGTAAAATTCAACTGGGAAACCTTAGAGTTACCTATCCATCATGCCTGCTTTTACTGTTGTCAAAGTTAGATTATTTGTGTGTCGTTACGGTTACAAATACATGTTGATTTGAATAACCTGCTCTGTATTATTACATTAGGTGCAAAAATAACAACAGAAGTGACTGCTCACCAGCAGCTCTCTGTGCATCATGGGAATGCATCCAACAGTTGTTGAGATATTTCTGTTTAATTGTGTATCTTCCTGGAAAGTGTCAACTAGATAAATGCAGAATTCAGACTGGACGATATCAGCCCCATGATGGTAAACAATGGCACTGACATTAGTTGGGGTATAGTGAGTAGTCTTTATGACTCTGATCGCCTCGATGATCATCACAAAAAACAAAAACACATTGTAGTCTGACCTGACAGAACACAGATGGATTGTTCCTCTCTTACCACTCTCTGCTAATTTAACAGGTCAGAGTGTTCACTTAAGCAGATCTCAGATGAAGTTATAATGAAAACAAGAGGAAATCTAGAATTGGTTTGATTTAACTTGACCTTCACTGCTGATATTGTCAGTGTTTCACAGCTGACAACGACTTCTAATTATTTTTGTTCTGATTTCACAGTTTCACACTTGACACCCCAAAGAAAATAAAGCTCTTGTGACTCCAGACGCGAGAGCCTTCATATGACTGAGCTCTTCGGAGGAGAATCTCCAGCATTTGGAGCATTTCACTTGCATTGCAGAAGCAGGGAGAGCTGAAAAAGCTGCCACATTCAGTAGCTGACAGTTTTGGTTCAGGCTGCTCAACAACTGTCCTGCCCTACAAAACCGAAGACCCTGAATCTGTCAGAGCAGGAGATGAAATGTAACCTAAAACATTCAAAACCACAGCTTCTTTGTTAATACTTTACCCCCCTTATACTCCTGAAACATCTTGCATTAAATCAAAAACAATAATAGTCATAGTTGAGCAGACTAATAATAATCTTTTAAGCAGAGTAATTATAAATAATTTGAGTAGATTTGCAAGAATGAAAGCTGTATATTTAAATACTTAAACATCCATTATACAGGGAAAAAAGAGAGCGGTCCAGAGGCTGTCAGGACACTCGGGGCTCACGCTTTTAAGCTTTAACTGCTCGCCATCAGAAGCTTCATAGAAAGTGACATTTTCCTTCTGTTGCACTTACTATAAGTCATCCTGAATAAAGCTCTCTGCTAAATGTTTAAACTCTGACTCAGAGTGGAAGCAAGGTAGCACCCTCCAGGTATCTTTTCATGCTCCTGGCTTCTGTTTCGTCACTTTGGTTATGATTCACCGATCCAAAGGAAAAAAAAGAGGAGCTGAGAGGGACAAGGCTTCGCAGGAGACTCAGGACAGAAATACATTTGAAAGTTCAGAAAATGTCAGTGTGGTAAGAATTGAGAGAGGGGTGGGGGGGTGAGAGGGGGTGCAGTCACATCAATTCGAAGCATCCTCCTCTGCATCACTCCTCTCACATGCTTCATTTCTGACTTTCCAGCAGGGGACACAAGACTGCAGCAGCTTCTGAGACGGAAACTTAGAGGCCAGACGACAGATTTCCGGAAGGAGAGAGACATTTTGTTTTCTTTAGTTATTATTGCTGACTGAAAAGTGACTGAAATGACCCTAAAACTGGTTGAATTTTTTCACCTTGAGTCTCATCTGCACAACAAGGCAGATGAGAAAGCAAAAATCAAGTCCTATGAAAAGCTATTGAATTGCTATCGACGTCATCAAACACGGCTAAAGTTGAAATCAAGTTTCATCTTTTCTTCCGTGTAGACCTATTGTTAATTACAGCATGACATTACCACTGGCTGGAAGCTTCAAACCTCTCAGTTTTTAAATGGAGTCTTGAATAGGAACAAAGACAAATTGCTGGGATTTATTTCATTCAATTTTTCGATTTAGCTTAAATTCTAACTTTCTGTTCTCTGTCTATAACTGTTAGAGTTAAGTCGAAGTGTTGCACTAAATAATTTGTAGTCCGCCACAAATATTAAAACAAATGATTCTTAGAGCAAACCAACAAGAATTGATCCAAACTTAAACCCTCAGACAAACTGCCTGGGTCGACTCCTGACCCGCAGACCAAGGTCTGGTCCAGGTCCGGAAAACTTAATGACGGATTGCAGGCAGTTGGTGGGTCGGAGAAAATAACATCCACATTAGCTTATTTTCCATATTTCCCCTCTGGCGTGCATGAGAGATATTTCTCTTGAGGTCGTCAGTCCAACCTCACAGCAACTGTTAGGAAGCGAAAAGTGTGGGAGTGAAAGAAACAAGTGTAAAATCAAGATACTGGATGAACAGGAAGTTGAAAGTGAGGACACGGGAAGAATAGGAAGGTGTAATATTTCAGGACAGAATGAATAACTGCAGATGAGAGACGGTTCAGCTGATTATTTGAATCATTCTTGGACATCTTCCTCCCCTTCAATCAATCCTTTTTTCTCTCTTTTCTCAGCTCTCCTCCCTTAACTTCTTCTGCTGCTCTCATTATCTCACTGTGAGTCATCACACAGCTCTGACACCAGGACAAAAAGACCACACACACACAGTCACCCAGAGATTCAACCGTGAACAGCCTGACTGAAGAAAATGTCCAAGCTTCCCCTGACATTTTTAGAAATGCCTTCTATTTCTAAAACTGTTACTTTCTCAAAATGGAAGAAGAATATTTTAGTCTGTATTTGTGGAAAACATTAAAAGTATGCCGAGTTAGACATAAGCAGTTTCTATTTGCACTGTATCATAGATGTACAGACAGAGATCACTGGATCACTATGACCCTGAAGAAAACTTAAAAACATGAAGATTCTCAGTGCAGTTCTGCAGTAACAAGGAGCGTCTTTTTTGTGTCATTTCTAAATGGATTAATGGGCATTAGTTCACAGTGGACATTGGATATAATGACATTATTGAAAAGCATAAGTCGCCTTGAATCTAAAAATGTATCCGTCATGTCTGTCTGCTCAGGTTTGACAGAGTTATGACTCCAAAAAGAAGCGATGCACCGCACACAAAGGGTTTTAAACTACCCTCATTGCCTCCATGAGGTGCGTGTATCCACTGCTGCTGCTGCTGCTAACAGGCTGAACTACAATATTCAACTTTCTGCTGTTTGCACAACAATGGCATGCACCTCTCCCTTTCAGCTCATGCAGTATCATTGCCTCAAGTGTCTCCCTCCAACTGTTAGAGCTCAACTTATTTCACTGAAGCAGCTGCAAATGTGCTTTTTCTTTTTTGGTTCAACACTGAAAGTGAGTTCCCCCCCCTGGTGTGTCTCAACATGGCCGTGCCTGTAAATATTGATTAGTGGCACCCAACAGAGACTGGCTTCCTCTTCCATGGGTATGGATTAATTACAGGAGGAAGCCTGCGGGCTGCAAGTATTCATTAGTTCACAAGACAAAAGTTCTAATTAAAAAACAGACATGATAAAAAGTCTGGTCTGATAGAGATTTCACTTTTCAAAGCTTTTCACACGCCACCGCTGGTCTCTGTAGGATCATCTGCCCCAGGAAGAGACGGCTGCACTGTAAAACTTTCGCACTGAATCACTTCACTCTCCACGGTGCAGAAACTCTAAAACTGCAGGATGCAACTGAGCACCAGCACCTGAGTGTTTGTGCAGTTTCTAATGAAGGTGTAAGTTACCCTCCTGCACCTCACTGTCTCTTCCTCTGTCTACTCAGAATCTCCTGTCTCAATTATGAAACTGGATTTTGCAGCTAGGGCTGATCTATTGTAAATTATGCTTACTTTGCTGTATTCATGTCGTTTCATGAATCCACACAGCGAGAGGTGGCAATGAAACTGTTTAAGATGCAGTTCCTCCAATGGCCCCTAGATGTCTCCAAGAAAACTCCTATGTTTACAATTGGACCCTGCAAATCTTTAAAGGGAAACTGAATCAGACTGGATTTTTTTTTTTAAATAATTAAAGGAAGGATTTGTCACTGCCATGTTTGTTTACAACAGCATTGCTGGGTTATTACACATTTGTTTACCTTATCTGTCTTTTTTTTGTCTTTACTGATGAAAAAGACTAAACAGAGAACAAGAAGGAAAGATTTGATGAGGGATTCATTGGGGGCGGAGCTTAATGAATCCAGGTATTTCACCATCTTGAGCTGGATCTGGATCCAGCTTTCAGAACCCATCCCTAATGACGAATCTTCTCTTTCTCTTTGCAGTTTTCTTCATCATTGAAGACATGTTGACCAGTAGTTGATTCACTTCAAAACATCAAGTCTCAGTGAACACGGACCGTCTTCTTGTAAAGAATCTGATCACAGTCCAGTAGAAACTCCGTGTCTCCAAATATTTTCCTCCCCACAGAGAAAACTGGACTAGAGGGAATCCCTTCCCTGCGATTTAATTGAAAGCAGCATGTCTGACTCGGTTGTTTAAGCCCAACTTCCCTCTGCTGCGCTCCGGAGTGTGGAAATGCCTCGATGTGTGTTCTGTACTATTGTGTTTGATGTTACACATCCGTCTGAGCATATAGAGTGACCGTGAGCGCTAATGAAGCAGATTCGCTGAGGCGTGACACCGAAAGCAAATGCGAAGGAAGGAAATCTGCGACGTAGTGGGAGGCGTTTCACCGACAACTCGGTTAATTTATCACAAAGACGTCTGGAAAGAACATTTTAATCACCTACACACATCCTGAAGACGGCGAGGAAGAGTGGTGAAATTAGAGAGGGGGGATGCAAAATGAGGAAGAGGGGAACAGATGGAGCAAAGGGGAGAGAGTGTGTAGGTGTGTGTGGGAGGGGTGGAGGAAATGACAGAGGAAAAGAGTAAAAAAGTAAAGAAGGAAAAAAGAAACAGAGAGATGGTGTGTGTGTGTGTTTGTGAGGAGGAATAATTGAGCCTTTTTCATCCACATCGCCAATGACAGGTGTGACATTTAGCTTTGGACCACACACTCCTCCTGCTACACACGTGTGTGTGTGTGTGTGTGTGTGTATGTGTGTGTGTGTGTGTGTGTGTGTGGATGAGTGCTTTCTCTCTCTATTGCATATCCATAAAACACACACACCTGGTCTAACCTTTTACAGTCTGGTAACTAATGAGCAGGAAACAAAGATGGAGGAAAGCACTACAACACCCACACACACACACATACAGACACACACACACACACACACATATATGTGTGTTTACCGTATCTATGACAACCTGATTTGACCAAAAAGTTGCGCCTGTGAAGACAAATCAGTTTCCATCGAGCAGCAAACGTCGCCACCTCCCTCACACTCACACTCACACTCACACTCACACACACACAAACAAGGAACTTTAATGTAGTTGTGTCACATTACTTGACTTCTGAGTAATCTTGTTCTGAACAGTGTGAAGTTATCCATCGCGGCTTTCAGCCAAACTCTGCGCCTGAAATAGATCCGTAAGTGCAGGGTGTAAGATTTGTGTTGGTCAGTATCAAAGACTCAGCGGCTGCATGAGCACAAATCTAGATTTGACTCCTGATTGCAAAACCCACTAAAGTCATCACCATGGAGCAGGGCAGGAACAACACACAAAACTTCAGAGCTGCGAATAACAATTACTTTCATCAACAGTTAATCTGCCAATTATTTTCTCAAATCATTGAAACTTTAGATAGGCTATATCAGACGTCAGAGTCCAAGACAATGTCTTCATTTTGCTTGGATTGTTCAACTAACAGTCAAAAACCCAAATATGTTCAATTTACAATGATGTAAGAAAAAGAGAAGAAGGAAGTCCTCGCACTGGGGAAGCAGCCACCAACATCCAGGACGTTGATATTTGGTTGGATGTATTCAATGTCAGGACTACGTCTAATACCAGCGGCAGTCAGACGTAGGATACTGACAACAGCTGATGTTGATATTTTGTCAGTTTTCAAAATCCAACATCATCTGAACATAATCTTTTGGCGCTGTAATGGCGACAGGTGGAGAGGCGTCGTAGATTTTTATCTGTGGATTATTCTATATTGAACTGTTCTACACTAGCTGAGCTGCAGCTACTTGTTTGTTGTCTGCTCTGGTATTCATTTGTCCGCCTGTGTGTTTGCACTGACGTCACATTGATGTTCGATGCTGCCCGGACAACACAGATGAATTCAACAAAAAAAAAACGATCCATGCAGCAGATATCACGATTTGTAATCCCTAGGACAGGCCAAAACCATTTACTCCTACATTTCCCATAATGCAATATGAACTACACTCACATACACTTCTCCTTCCAGTTTGTGACTCAACTGATTGTTTGTTTCAGCTTTAATATTGATCTAAATCTTAAAATCCAGCACTGCTTGGACACAACCCACAGAATACCACCACGTACTTTTCTGTTACTGTGATTTTCCCTTTAAAAAAGGACCAATCATTTTTTTCCTGTGTCAAACGTGTCAGGCAGAAACATGTTCAGGCCACATTTCAATACCCATAAACCATTTTGATAGTTTCTTTTTTAAGCTACAGTGTCTGTTTGTTTTCTCCTCCTCCTGCTTTGTGTCCATGTCGGCCCACTCAGTGGTAGCTGGAGAGGTTCTGTTGTGAAAAACTGATATTATTCCGTATAATTTTGTTGAATATCATCACATCTCCTTTTTGAAGGAGAAGAATAGTTTCTCCATAATAATGCAGAGGACACACAGGCTGAATAGAGGGGTGTGAGGATTCCTAGTGAAACCTCCTCCATCACTATATACGACTGACTTACATTCAGCTGCTCTGTGTGTGCCGTCTCCGGGCCTCTCCACATCGACAGGTCTGATACTAACAAGGCCGATGTACAGTTTAACTGCCGGGGTTCTCCTCGTGATCAGAATATGATGGTGATGCATGGAACGTATAAAATGCTAATGCGGGGCTCCCCGACGTTCCTCGCTGCTCTGCTCCCACTCCCCTGCAGACCTGCCAAGGTGCTATGTAAATGAAGCCAATCAAAGGCCTGTGAGCGACTTTACAGCCTCCATCACAAACCCATCAACCCTCATCTGAGGCGTGCGGGATGAGCGCCGGCACTGCAGCATAAATAAAAAAACATCAGCCTCCTGTTGCTTTTTTTTCACATTCCATATATTAATGTTTTAGCTCTTTTGTTATTATAATTTTTTTTTTAATCAAAGGCTTTTGGGTTGATCCCCATCATGATGTATGTTGATGGCGGCCGTCAGCTCGGCCGTGACAATACAGCTGGATACTATTTCTCACTGCGACCGCAGGCAGAGGGAGGGCAAAGCCATCTAAACCAAATCTACACTCTACATTATTCATGCAAAACAGTTTACCACACTTTAAGGCCCACTTTAATCTTTCTGACATAAATGCAATGCAGTGTTGTCAGGCTGAGAGCCGGCGGACTGGACTGGAAGAGCTGCAGAGGCTAATCTGTCTGTCTCTCTGTCTATCTATCTACTGCAGTGCTGTCTGGAAGACAAAACACAATCCAGCCCAAACTTCCACCAGCAAACTGCCGCAAACTAAAAGACTCCAACCCCGATCAGAAAGTGCCACATGTAGCATTATCATTATCAAAGGCTGGCGTCCAGAGGTCGGGACAGGTAACAACCACCTATCGAGACTGAACAGTCAAACATCAGCTACAGTTAGTTTGATCATCACAAGCACATCCACTCACCTGGACAGCAAATCAGTGCAGAGACACATCACGAACCTTAAACCAGGTTCATGTTCAGGTTTCTAGTCACTCTGAGTTTCTGACTTTTCTCCCTAATTGCACAACAACCAGAGCAATCGGTGGTGATGAGCCTAATTTTAAGATCCAACGCTGGAATTTAGCACATGACTTTAATTCACCACGTCTGAGATAATAAAAGAACAAGACAAAAGTTTATTTAATCTCATCTGCACAAATTAGTCCTTTTAATCTCATTTTGGCTTTTCATAATCTTCTGTGTCTTATCACTATGGAAATAAACTGCAGGCTCATAACAGCTGGTAATTGGCTATAATAACCAACAGATAACAGACAAAATGAGTCTGAATGGGATAAAGATAATATATTTATATATATATAAACATGACATTTACAGATGATTTCATAAACTGTTTTTTGTCCAAGCAAAACAAAAGAGTAAATTCAATCATTGGTGTCTGCAGATCTAAAACAAGATCAAAGTTCAAAATGAAAACTGTCATAATATTCAATTTACTATCAGCAGTCTGACACACTCACAACCTTAACATTACACTGAACTGGTGGCGTAGGATTCTCATACTCATTGGATCACTGTGTTTCAGTGTGTGTGTGTGTGTGTGTGTGTGTGTGTGTGCGTGTGTGTGTGTGTATAAAGTGGTGGCCACAGCTGTGCTCATCCAGGCGATTCATGCTGCCTGGAACAAGGCAGGGTACAGTAAAAGTGCAATGTAGGACATGGACAAATTTGTCCCCCTTTTGACGAGCCTTTTATTTTTTCCTGTTTCCAGGCTCAATAACGAAGTCTGAGAGTTTTTAAGATGCTGCCTTGATCACTAATTCTGATCAAAATGTGCCAAAGTTGTTTATTGTGTTTCAGTGGATACCACTTTACAAAAAGACGACGCTTATAAAGGATTTACAAATGGTTTATAATGACGTTGTTAATTCAGTTGTTAACATTTTATAAAGAATAAACAAACAATTATAAACAAGTTATAACACAGTTTTCGTACATTAATGCAGGCTCACTATTTGGCAAGATAAAGTTAATGCTAAACTCATTAATCTTACTAATGAGTTACTATCATTTATAACTGTTAAAAGGAGCCTTATAGTCACTTATCAATAGATCCACCTGTCAACACGAGCTGAAGAAGCAGAAGAGAAGCAATAACACAACTTAACATGTCGGGTCGATTAAAGAGATATGTTGATTAAGGAGTTACTTCTGTAAATTGATTTTTAACAACCCGCACAGCTGTGTTGATCTCATCTGTCACTAGTAGCTAGTAATGAAGGAGGATGACGTACGCATTCTTAATCAACGAGACCATCAACCGACCCTGTCTCCCGGAAATCATGTCCATATCCAAATAAACTGCTTTCCCAGTTATGTTGTGGTAATTGTGTGATTATGTTTTAATGTGTAGTTGGGACCAGTTTTATATTTAAATCTCTGCTGTTAAGACGTCGTCTGGTTTTAAGTTAAATGTCTTTTGACTTGCACGTGACCAAATCACTGCTCACTGTCAGGGATCAAACCTGTGACCTTTTGGTTACAGGGCCAATTGTCTACCTGCCAGAACACCTCATCGTGTCCCATCATCTCTAGCTTTTATTAGCTGGTTGACATTTCAGTCACTGATGTGCTATTGGACAAACTGTCAGCTGCTGTTTGAAAACAGCCCTGAATAATAAACTCCAGGCTCGCGTGCAGCGATGGAGCGTTTTGTCCCTTCTGTGACCCCGTAGCGAGTGTTTGTGTGAAGCCATGTGCTTTGTTTGAGTCGGTAAGACCTCTGTGTCTGTGTTCATATCAGCGCCAGCAGAGTGGATCAAGTGCTGAGTATCTAGAGGATGAGGAGGATTTAGTTTGTCAACTGTGTATGTATGGATTTACTGTATGCAGACGGGCACACTGTAATAAAACATTGACTTTGACTGTATAGACGTGACTCTACGGAAGCCCGGAGGGGACCGAAAGCTCTTTATGGACCACATGGTATGGATTTGATCTTTGAATGTCAAGCACGAGAAACTGGACTCCTGACATTTTACACTGACTTGTTTATTTATTTATTTATTTTTTGTTTTCATTGATCTTACTCACAAACGACATTTTCAGCACTTAAGGTTCAAGCATTAGATTTATGACACACATTGTACATTATATGATGATGTGCATGTAAAACTGTCTCCACAAATGGACACAGCAGTTGCAGAATGTGTGTGAAGGAGGAGTTTGCACTTGTTACTATATGAGACAATAAAAAGGGTGTGACCCTCGATCGACCACCAACGTATTGGACACTCTCTCTAAAACTGTACTGACACAGTGAATTTTCACAGGCAGATGAAAAATGAGTCTAGACTTGTTCCGATACTAGTATCAGAAATGCGTCTGATGGGGCCCAGCATAATTGATGTGGTATTGACGAGTGCTTGCGTCTATCCACTGATGAGATACCACGTACTTTATTAATAAACCTTCTAGTTTCACACCCAGATAAAGTGAAATTTTTTCTGAAAACAGTAGCCTCCATCAGGAAGTTATGCTGCGCGGCCACTGGCAAGTGCTGTTTTAGAGCGGAGAAGAAGAATGATGTCCTGCTAAATAGTGTGTTAAGTTAGCCGTTAGCAAAAACATTAGCAATGTGGCAACGTGTTACACTGGAACGTCCCACCAGGAAAAAAGGCGACGTGTCCAGGCTGCTAGGCTTTCATTTGGAGGGGTTGGGACTAGAGCAGGAAGTGTTATCTATTCCTGGATTTATTTTTTTATGGCTGACAGTCAAATAAGATAATAAAGGAAAGATTCATGTATCTGTTCATGTTTTACAAAGGGTTAAACCCGAGCCGCGCCACAGAGCAATGACAGCGATCAGTACACCAGAACATCTCTGCACGATTCCCCTACAGCATGAAAGCTCAACGGCTGGAACGACTGAGACAGAGGCGTCCGGAATGGTTTACACTTTCAGCTGAAATGAGCTTTGACCCAAAATATGTCGACTTCCGTGCATCTGGAAAGAGAAGCAGGCATTTTACTCTCAAGAAAAAATGAGTTAAAGTACACTCTCTCAAGCCGAGTTCCTGAAATTACTACTTTCTGATCCTTCACATGGGAGAAAATATACACCAGAGGACACCCGATGAGAGGAGTTCATTCTGTGATTATTCACGTCCTGATGTTGTCAGGTGGGTGCTGTGTAGAATTACTGTGCCCTGCCTGCAGCGAATAATTTATTCTTGCACGTTTTGGTCTAGATCCCACGCAACACTGCTGCATAGACAAGCCTCTTACAGTATACAGTATGTCCCTCTACCGACACAGTGCACTGTATTTTATGTATTTGTTTGTTGAAATGAAATGCTGGTGTTTACCGTGGGAAAATCTCTTCCAAGGGAAACAGCAAATCCTCCAACAAGTACATCTAAATGTGCTGTTTCTCCTTCACAAAAATGTCTCATGTGAGTTGTTTTTTTTTTTTATTGTTCCGCTGCCACCTCTTATCAAAGTTTGGCTCATTTTAGAAACAAATCAAAGCGCAGGTTTTCGTGTGAGCAGTGCTCCTGCCTGTCATTCAAACTTCCCTAATTCCGTGAATTAATTAAAGTCATCTGCTGCTGTCACTTGGCTCAGGTGCAAATATGCCACGTCCAGATTTAATCAAAAAAAGTTGAGATTCATTTCAGATCATTTTGTAGATTTTCCTCTTGTTTGATTTGTGTGTGCAGCTGCTCTGACAGAGCTGAATGGTCCGACCCGAGAGGGGCACGCTGCTGTAATTGGTCACAGTCGTTGACGCGTGGTGCCCTTTTCAAATGAGACGCCGCAGCCGGCCTCGTGTTGCTCCCTCGTGGAGTCCGATACTCCGTTATTACGTTTGTATTTATGCGGGGGAGGTCTTTTGCTGAGTGTGCACACGTCTGGAACTCTTAGTAAAGGTTGGGGAGGCTGAAATAAAAGTGTTTTTAAATATTAAAGCTCTGCTGATTGTTGTGTAAGAGAGGCTGATTATTTTTCTGTGTTGGCTGCGGCTTTTCCAGGCCCAAGTTTTTGTGCTGTGACTTGTTGTTGGTCTCTTTACTGTTGCAGTTGATTAAGGAGGGGAGTGTGGTGCCTCCACACCCACACAGGCCTAGAACAAACTGGTGCTGGGAGAAGGTTTATTCAGACCTCACATGACTACAAAAAAAAAAGAAAGAAACTTGATGTTAGGGCGTATGGAGGAAATGTCAAATACATATTTAAAGATGCTAAATGAGTTTCTCATCGTTTATTTTTTGTAAGGCTGAGGGGAGTATCACTCACTCTCATTAGCACGTTGTCAGGGCCGCTGTGTAACGGGCATTGTGTACAGCGAGAAGAAGCCAACACAAACAAAAGCGTCCCGTTAAGACGAGGAGTCCGTGTAACGAGCCGACGCCATCGATCCACAACGAGTTTACAGGCTCAGCGGAGGAACATCACACTGAGGCAGATGTCTGCTGGAGTTTCCCTCAACGCAACATCACAAATCATACGCTCCTTACACACTAATAAAAACACACAAGCATCAGGTTTATTTTGTTTTTAAAGGGTAACTAAGGATTTTTCCGTTTCTGGAAATCCCACCGACGTCACCGAGTCCACCCTTGAGACTTCACTGTACTGGGAGAATAAAGTAGACTGACGGTCATGTGACCTGGCGCCTTCAGGAAGCTCTGACTCCAGGTATCTGAGCATCACAGAGCCATTGTTCTCTGCCAGACTCTGCTCTGTCTGCAATGTCACTGATGGTTGATAAGGCCCGAGTTCTCTCAGCAGATAAAAGCAGTAGTGTGGCTGCTATTTCTGTCCGCACACAGGCACACACACACACACACACACACACACACACACACACACACACACACACACACACACACACACACACAAATACAAAGTTCTGCAGCTGCTGCCCTTTAAAGCGGAACAATCGCCTGCCACAAAGACAGAAATGTGAGTCGTGGTCGGGGACACATTGTGTGTGAATGTTAGGACACAGAGGGAGAGAGAGAGAGAGAGAACGAGAGAGAGAGAGAAATGGAAATGAAATCAGAGCTGTGACGAGATAGAAAAGAGAGAAGATGTGATGACAGAAGAAGGAAAAGGAAAGACCTGAGGACCTGACACATAACACAGGCAAGGGAATAAATCACAAATCAGAAGTAACTAGAAATGAGACCTGATTCCATGTAGACAGATTACTGACTTATAGTTTATAAGGAAAAATAAGTTATAAGTCATAAATCTAGAAGAGGGCTCCGACTCATTCGCCATGTTACAAGTCAACTTGAAGAATAGGATCTCAAAGCAGAAAAACACGGACATGGTGTCTGTAAGTCCAGCCACAGGTTTGTGGAGGAGAACCATATACTGTTACCGGCATGAGTAGATTTTACAGGAAGCAAAGTACACACATAATTCAGGATTTCGCAGAATTAAACCGACAACCCCAACGTTCTTGACTGGTGATATATGTTTTTTAAAATTTCTTCCACATCATGGCGACACGGTCACGCTGTAAAAACACTGTAATCCAAGATACTTGCACGAACCTGATCATGCAAGAGAACGGAGTTTGTGTCCTGTCACAGACCAGACCTTCAATTACACTTTTAATTAGCTGTAAAGACGAACGTCCCCTGACATTAGCCAGTGTTTAAGCTGCTTACCCCTGACCGTATGATAACAGTAGTTTATCTGATATTACCTCGGCCTCTCCCTCATCTCATTCATACAGCAAATGATCAACTTTGAGGGAAATTGAATCTGCAGTTATTAGTTGACAAATTAAAAAAATGATAAAAAAATCTTAATACTATTGTGGGATCTTTTTACATCAAATGTGTAATTGATTAATTGAGTCATTGTTTCAGCACTGGAATGTTTCATATTCAGTTTTTGGGGATATTTATTCTATTATCTGATGGAAAATATGGCAGCAAGGTTTAAACCCAAAGGCTTTTGTAATTTAGGTGAACTTGATGTATCTACAGCGCGTTCATTCACAGTCTTCCTCCATACTTCGGCTTCCTTCAGTCATTTAAGTGTGAAAAAGGTAAATCTTGAATGGCAGCTGATGAGTTGGGGCTCTGAAACAGAGGATGAACACTCATGATTCCAAAGCCCCTCGGGGGGGTAAAGAGGAGCTCGTAGTAATGAAGATGATGATGGGTTGATAATATCAAATTTTTCTTGCTCCCTGTGTTTCTCCCCACTGTGACCAGCTGCATCCATAATTGGCTGCTGGACGTCTGTTTAAAAAGATGATCAATAAAAACAAAGCAGAGACGGCCGCCTTTTAAAAACTTGAAGCCATTTTCAGTCGACTTCAAAACATTCTTATCTTTTAAAGGCAAACCTGAGGCTCTTCATCGATCTGTTTGTGGACTGCCAAACGAAGAGGCCCAAATGAGATGAGAAGGGGTTTAACAAAGAAAGAAAGAAAGAAAAGAAACCGAGAAGAAGAAGAAGAAGAAGACGACGGGCAGAGCAGAGCAGAGAGGTGGAGCCTCTACAGGAAACAGGAGTGTAGAGTCGCCGCGGCCTGGGCAGAGATACAGATGCAGACTTAATTAAACAACAACAGGCTGATATACAACAACAACAACAACAACAACAGGGTTACATATGAACTGCCAGGGGGAAAGAAGAGCGTTCATCATGGAACAGCAGCATTTATCATCTTCGTGTCTGAGGATTTAAAAGTAAGAAATTGTTGATTTTAAAAGTAGTTCATATAGCGCTGGTGTTTAACTTGACACAGACTAACTCCAAGCTTTGCAGCATCTTAAAACTGTCCTCATATCATTTCTTCTACGCCAGAACGCATGAAAACGTACAGACGTTCCCTGTATCATCAGGGCCTTTCTGGGACGTTTAAGGTGATTTATAGTTGTCATTGCAAAATGCGCCAATATAAGGGGGCCATGAGGGGCCCCTTTTCCCCACTGGGGCCCCAACCATTTGCCTTATTTGCCTTTCCTGATGGAGTTCCTCTGTTTACAATATATTGTGAACAAGTAATTCTTCCTTTACCCCTGACCTGACCCTTAAACAAGTAGTTTCCTTCTCTCAAACCATGATCCTTTCCGAACCAGTGTCATCCAGCTGCTGGGGGTGTCAGATAAGAAAACGTGTGGGTGTTTATGGCGGGCAATGATAAGTGACCTATGACGATAAACCTTCTTTTAGCTCAAGGCTTCAGTTTCACTGCTCTAAACCCAACTGCTCCGCTTCCACCAGTGAAGATAGTGGAGCACTTAGCAGCTGAAGAGCCAGAAATTTTTTTCAGGAACTGGTGGAGTCCAAACACCGAGGTAAAAGAGAGAGAGAGTACTGGACATACATGCATCAGGAGGGTCCAAAACAGCTTCAAATAAATGCTAACGATCTGCGTCTGCTGGCTGTTTAGTAACACATTCACCAGATAAACTTAATGAAGTAATAATATGTAAACGATGTGTTTAAAGCATGTTCCGCTGGACCCAAGAGGAATCTTACCAATTAGTCTTCTGCCCTTTGTACGTTTGCTTGTGAATTATATTGACTACTTAATATTTATTTATTCCGAACAACATGCAGGTGGTTAAAATACATCATGCAGAGATACAAGTGGTGGAAAAAAAATGAAAAATGCAGCGTTACAGGTGGTGAAAATACAAACAGTGGATACAGGATGTGAAGTACAAGAAACACAGAGAGTGTATGTGGAGAAATTCCAAATGTTGAGGATAGAGGGGGTGAAAAGGCAAAAAAAAAAAAAAAAAAAAAAAGTGGAGAATACGTGTTGTGAAAAGGCAAATGCAGGGATACAGGTGGTGAAAATAAAAAGCGAACCATCTTGAAAACCGGTGCTGCAGAGCTCAGCCCGGCTGGCCGGCTGCCATGCATAAAACATCCACTCTGTCTGCTCTAACCCAGTGAGTCAGACACACAAAGAGAGGAATAGAATAGAACAAAAGAACCACCTCGACCTCTAATTATTATTTTTTTGTTTGCATCAGGGTGGTTTTTGAATTGATTTTAATTTAATTGCGACTAAAACTCCAGTGATATTTATGTATAATACCTCTGTCTCCCATATTTCTCCTCTCCATCCCTATTTGTCCTCCTCCCTCTGCCGGCTATTTATCCTCTCTCCTCCAATCTCAGGTTTATGTGCCATGCAGGCAGGCAGGCTGTTCTCTAACCAGGTCAGAATAGCAGGGAGAGGCTGGCGAGCTGCTGTGTCCATAGACCGCCCATTACACCCATCAATCAGCCGGCCCGCCGAGGCACTCACCCAGGACGGGACAGGAGGCCGGGGCGAGAGAGAGAGAGAGAGAGAGAGAGAGAGAGAGAGAGAGAGAGAGAGGGAGGAGACAGATTTAAGAGGCTGCTATTAGCAGATTCATCGCTCCTGGCCCAAACCTCCATCACACACAGAAAAGAAAATCTTCAGAAATCGATTCTGCTGCCGATGCTCTGCAGGGGGAACGTGAGGTCTCAATGTGATTATCATCTCTTATTCAGTTTAGAAAAAAGTAGTATATCAGTCATTATAGTGAATCACTATAAACCAAATGTTGACGCTGAAGTGCCTTAAACTGCAAAAAAATAAATAAAAAAGCCCTAAGAGATTCAGCATTTCTTACCCAGAATGCACTGAGCTCTTACAGGATCATCTCTTTCCTCCTGAAGTGTGTCTTCATGTCTCTGATATTTATCGTAAACCATTACAACAAACCTTCACACACCAGAACACGTAAACATACTCTCCTTGGAATCCGATCAGTGAAATTAAAATTTCTACCAGTTTTTTTTTTGTTTTTGTTTTTTTTTTTTAGGGGGAAATGTTTTTATTTTGTTAATCTGTTATATTCTTGTGTTTTGCACCTCAAGGCCACCACAGGGAGCGCTTCAATTCATGCAAGAAGAAGAGAAGAGCTGGATGAGCCTTTTAAAATCAAAGCACTCCGCCAAAACAAATGTTTGACTATTTCTTTTTGGACTCCCAAATCAGTTTCCAGGATTGAGCTGCACAGAAATATTGCTAGAGTAATACAGAGGTTTGGTGAAACTGCAAATTGAGGAGGAAATGCATCAAAACATTGAATGAGTGGAATGGAATAGGAAAGAGTTTGCGAGAAAACCCATTACCCTTTCAATATCAGACTTCCTCATTCAGCAGCCCACATCCCTGGCGTCCGACCACATGCCAAGAAACTCCAGTGGGCCGACTCCTGTCGAGCCGCAGGTCTGTAGGTGCTGGATGGTTTCTGCACCAACGTTTCTCTGACTGAGCAACATACAACATATGAGTCAGTTATCACAGACTCATGTGTGACGGGCCAAAGAACCCTCCCAACTGGAGGACACAGAACTCGAAGGTCCCCCTGTTGAACCAGATCCCCAGATCTCAGGTAAAGGAAAACTACAGCCACCAGGATCCAGAGGAAAGAAATCTGCCAGAAGCTGAACTTAATCTACACTGTGTGGTGGATAAATAAAGATTTCAGAGTTGCTGACTGGCCTCAAAAACTGCTTTTTCAGATTTCTGAACAATGACACAAAACAGACAGGTACTTATTTTTTTTCTTCTGTACTCCATCGCTCAGTCTGCCTCTGCTTTTCTTCCACAGTAAAACGCTGTGATGGAAACCTGCAGTGACTTCATGACAGGTGACAGGTGAGTGCAGGAGCTCCGTTAAACATCACTGACAGCGCTCTTCAGGGTGACACGTTCATTCTATGGAAAAGAAAAACGCTGAAATAATATAAAAAAAAAACCCACCATTGTCAAGAGCAACCCAATTATCTCATTTAACGAATGGAAAGGAGAGATCGCAGCTTTCAAAACAGAAGGTCACAACAGTGTTGAAGGCGCCGCCTGGGAGAGACGTTTGACGCTGAACGCCGCCGACATGTTTGAAATAAAAGAATCTAAGTTGAGTTCATGAATCTAATTTAAAAATCTTCAACGCACAAAGAATAAAAGCTTCCTACATTTATTCATGGGAAGTGCTGAGGACCATCTCACTGTTGCGACTACTGATGTCATGGCTCTGTTCTTCGTTATTAATTAAGTCGCCGAGCGGCTGATCGATGACGCAGACAGCTGACTGACTAACTAACCGACGACACGGTGACTGATGAGCCAGTCAAACCAATCAGATGATTAATCAACCACAACATGACAAATTCATTTCCCAACCAACCAACCAACCACCCGTCGACCACGTGACAAACTCCCTCAGCGTGAATCCATCAAGCGGACGGGCGACTTCTCATCCTGATAATTGGCCGATGCCGCCGGATCACTTCTGATTCGTCTAAAGTTTCCTGTCAGTGCCGCGGTCGCAGCTCGCGTTGACGCTCGGCTTGCAGCTGAGTAAGTGTCAGCTTTCAGACGGAGGGAGGATCAGCGGCATCTGCAGGGACGTCAGCAGCCTCCGTCTGTTCCCCCAGTGAAAACACCTCCAACGTCATCTCCGTCCTTCAAAGAAATCAAGCTCAACTTTTCCTTCAAGTCGAAGCCGCTTCTTCTGCTCCGTGTTAAGCTTCAACGAGGTCGTCGTGTCTCCTACTTCAACGCTAATCCAACATTTGGATTAACATGTGGGGGATTAGACATCAGAGTCGCCTCTTACAAATAATTAACCTGTCACCATCTACACCAAATACAACATGCAACCCACGAGGCGGAGCACGGTTCATTTCTCTTCATTGTCTTTCCGCTCGCTCTCAAACAGAACCAGTTAAAGGACGTGTTTACAGTCTCTTCAGCTTGTTTCGCATAAAGCCGAGTGATTAGAGCTCCAAAAGAAACATTTCCGTCAGCTTAGGCCTCTCGGTCTCCTCCATGTCCGTTAGAAGTTACAGTCAGTGAAGTGGTGGCAACTCTGTAAGGTTCCAGGGAAGTTAGGGTGACGACTGACTCGGTAGGAATCAGTTCACACGCTTCATCCCTGCCTGTCAGTCACGTCAGTGCCCTCACGGACGACTCTGTGCTCCAGGCTCCAGGCTTTCTCTGAGTCTGCCAAACTACTTTTGAACCAGATTATGGTCCAACACTGGAAATGAGTTATTGTCACATGACAGATGAAGAACAGAGGCATTCATATGTGCCTTACAGAGGTGTGCTGGACTGCACTGTAACTTGGCAACAAGCTCCACCTTGACCTCCTGCAACGGTAAAATGATACTTCCACATTCATGTGACAGTCATTATACTCCAACAGTTTAACTCAAGGCCATTTCTCTGCATTACTGCATACCTTTTACAATGTATTCTTAGACCATAGCGTCATGCTATTTAAAGAGAAGAAGAGGTATGACCATGCAGAGGTATTCACCATGCAGAGAGGTTTATTTGTTTTCCAGCAAAATATGTGATGCTGCAGCACAGCCTCCACCTGTCCTGACTCCGGCTTTATTAAACTGTTTCATGGTTCTGTTCAGACTCTCACAGATCAGGTCAGGGAAAGATCCTGGTCTGGTTTAATACAGAAAAAGAACCTAAACCAAAGACAGGAGTCTGGATGTGGGCCTGGTGTCTGGTCTTTATATGGCCTCCATCCACTCCGTCCACATCCTGGTGACTCTGCTACCGTCAATAAATGCAACCCTGCACGCTGAAGGAATACTGTGTATGTGAGGGGGTTGGGAGTGAGAAGAGTGTGTTCGCTTTCGCTTCCGGACACAGTCTGTTGGCCCTGAAATAAACCAGTCCCGGTAATACAGTTGACTTCCATCAGCGTTTATTATGTTTTATCACCAGAAATTCAACTTACGCCACCTCTGCCAGGAAACCTGCAGCCTGACGGAGCGACCGACTGATCGACCTGCTCATTAACCAAATAACTGACCAACAGAGCGACCCACCATCTGCTCAGCTGACGGACTGACTCGCTGGTATTTCAGAATGGGATCTGGCATCCTCTGTTCCCTCTCTCTCTGTCTCTCTCTGTCTCTGTGTGTGTGTGTGTGTGTGTGTGTGTGTGTGTAGGAGCGATTTTGGATCTATTTATTTACTGTGGGTGTTAGCAAAGCCTGAGTTTCCAGCAGCTTCACCACCACACTGTATGAATCTGCTTTAAATGCAGCAGAGATGACTCATCATGTGTACGTGTGTGTGTGTGTGTGTGTGTGAGCACACCACCGTTTGCTGCAGCATTATGACCAAGGTGCATAACTTCTTTGTGTGTGTGTGTGTGTGTGTGTATGTGTGTGTGTGTGTGTGTGTGTGTTTGGCAGGTGGAGGCAGAGGGAGATGAACTGCGCCTGGTGCCACAGAGAATTGTTTAATAAACATTTTTATTAGCTCCTTTCACACAGCCTCTGTGTGTGTGGGTGTGTGTGTGTGTTTGTGTGTGTGTGCGCGCTGGGCGGCAGCGGCTGAGTTGCAGCGTCGTCAGCAGCAAATCCCATCACGCACTGCAGCCACAGGATGTCACCAAGCAACGCTGGCCGCCTCTCAACCCGACTGGGGGCAGAGAAACTCGACTTCACACACTTCAAAGCCCAAATAATGTGTGGGATTGAACACAAGCGAGACGGCGTATTATGAGATAGTAAGTGTTTCGAAACCGCATGCTATCTGCTAATTTCAGCCATGTTTGTGGTCTGAATCACCCAGAATCCTTCACTTGGCAGCTCGCAGGCTAGAATCCGGAGATTTATAAGAGTGGTGTTGATGGACAGTGTTGTCCCACAATGCAATGTGCAGCTGAGATGGAGCTACAAAAGAGTGAAAGGCAAGATGTGGCGCAGCCGCTCACAAAAGGATTGGTGAAATATAAAAAAAAAAAAGTATATAAAGCATAAAGCAGCCGGAGGTAAAGAAAAAAAAGGCAGCTGAGAAAAAAAAAAGAAAGCCATCAGTGAAATGTCATGATGCTCCCTCCCTGTGCTGCTGTGGGAGTGGTGTTGTCGCCGGGCTTCAGGCGTCCTGCCAGTCAACCACTTAGCGCCTCAGACTGTTGGACAACAACATGACAAAGATCCACCTCCTCCTCCTTTCTTCTCTATTTCTCCCTCTTTCTCTGTCTCCTTTCTTCTCGCCTATTTCCACCTTTTTTTTTATTTATTTATTTCTTTTATTTTCCTGACGTCTTTCTTGTGCAGCCTCTAAAGGAAATGAAAAATCGTTCGTGAAACGGACTCCTGAGCCACGTCAGGCGGCGACCAATGATCCGACGAACTGACCGGGACCAAGTTAACCACCTCCACTGTTGCTTCAAGAAGCTTCATATTTTCATCAGATAAAATGCGTGTTTGAAAATAACACTGCGTAGGCTTTGGCAGATGTAACAGAGACGATTAAAAGTGTGCCAAAAATACTGGCAGGTTGTATTTGCAGTGTACCTGTGGAGGGCTGACGACTATCAGCGGATTAGTTTGAAGTAAATTAAAAATGCAATAAATCTGAGGCAAGTTCTGGAGTTACAAGTTGTTTTTCTGTGACTTTAAGCAGACGTATGGGCGTTTATGTGTTTGTATACGACACTGAAGATGAATTTTGTTCATCAGGTAGAGCTGGATCTAATGGCTGAAATGAGACGTCCCTAAAATCACAGGGCTTTTGATTTAGATAAAAACACTCATTATAAACTTTACATCCTTAACCATTAGTGGAAAGAATGTAAAACGAGTTGTCACTATTTCTGGGAACCATTTCCTGGAACTAAATTTCACCAAATCCAGGTTCCAGGGTCAGTCAGGGGGCTGCCGGCTGTGACTAGCCAAGCAGATGTTTCTTGACATTGCATCACGGATGACCACAGCGACCACAACATCTGGCAGAGATGATGGAAACAACACAAAGCCCTCTGAAACCGGATTATATAAAATGAAAGCATCACAATGAGTGCAGTGCAAACAGGAGTGATTTAGACTGAAAGCTGCAGCCTCAGTGTGGCATTGGAGCTAACATGAGATGACATGACAGTAATTGCTTAATTTATATTTCTTTGCTCCATTCAAAGTCGGTGGCAAGCCATGAATGGGTCACAGCCCACTCACAGACGAAAACACAAAGAAAGAGAAAACAAAAAAAATACCAAAACAAAGCCCTACACAGCGTCAGTTAAAACAGAGCTCCTAACAGCAGCTCTACCGCAGGATCATTTAGTGAGTGTGTTCAGTGAGAGACATTCAGGTCTTCAAGACACAAGACAAAAGCAGCAGGTTGAGAAAAAAAAAAAAACAGTGGAGATGGTGGGAAACAAACAATCAGCCAAAGAAAGATCTTTTTGTCGTCTTGTTGACAGGTTCCCTTTCCACACTCGCCTCCCAGCTCACCGATGGCTTCTTCTCACTTCAGCACGCGGCGGCTATATTGACATGCGAGGTGTCGCTTATGCTGGTTTCACTCATTGCCCCCACCGCCGCCGCCGCCGTGTCCACCCCACCACCCCCTCCTCTCAAGAAACACAAATAATGATGAATGAAGTCCGTGAACTTTAGCTGCGCGCTTGTTTTTGAACTGATAGCAGACGGGTCGTAAACCATCACCTTCAATTAAAGGTCAACCCCGTAAAATATCTTCAAAACTGTTTTATCAAATAATTACATTTAATAAGTTATGTTGAGACTGGCCTCCATCGTATTTAATTTAATGTCCCAGAGGCTTTTAATCAATGAGTTTTGTAGACAGAGACAGTAGAGGGCTGCCTGCTGACATTCATACCCCCTACACTAAAGTTATTACAAGTTTATTACAAGTAATGACTTTATTTATTCAGTGTCTCCTTTGGGCAACTGACCTGCTGTAACTTGTGGGCATCAACAGATCATTAATTTAGGTTATATATATTTTTAATATGATTATATTGCAATAACCTTTGATAATATAATTATCATGACTTTAGGATTTTCCCAGGAGCCCTCTACAATCGCTTCAACCTTCATCTACACTTCAATTCTGTTTACTGATGTCCATGTAAACAGAAGGGAACATATCGTATTGTAATATAAAAACAGACTGATATTATTGAAAGATAAAAGATCCTTTGAGAGAGGAAAAAGTTCAATGCATCGATTCTTCAACTGGTCGTCACATATCAGTTTCTGCCAAACCTAAATACATTTGAACACTTTGTCTAGTTCGTTTCCACAGCTGGAGGTTTACAAGATGTACATTACATTAGAGCTTCTGTCACGGGCTGTGCTGTCGTTTCCTCTGTTCTCCGCCCACTTTGTGGACGAGTTCCTGCGACTACTTTTGAACTCTTGAAGTTCCAGGTACTCTGAGGTTTAGGCGAGCAGCTCTGTTGACGTCACATCACAACAATCACATCAAAACAAACACCAGAGGAAACAAAAGATCATGGCACCAGAAAGCTTTGGTTCTACTTGGTCTACTGGTAGTTTATTTTATTTCTCCCAAGAAGATTTATTTTAATGTGTGAAAAACATTAAGACGACTAATTGGACAGACGGAGAAAAAGAAGGGAAGCTGTTCGACGACCACTCGAAACGCTTTACGCTACAAGCCACATTCACCCATTCAAACAGCGCTCAATCACATATGATGATACATCAGGGGCAAGTCATCAAGGTTCAGTATTTTGCTCAAGGACACTTCTACATACAGACTGGAGGAGCCGGGAATCAAACCACCGACTTTCTAAATAGTGGAACGATAAGTCAGAAATACCGCACATCTTTTCAGGCAAGTAGTTCCTATTATTTCGTCTATCTCTGCGTATTTCACTCTCTAAAAAACAAAACATGTGATGTGAGTGAGTTCATTCCTCCGGCTCATAGACTCCAGTGTCTTTATCACGGTGAATATGTTCCTGGTCGTCTCCGAACACACCATTTATCTAAACTAATCGTGATCAATGTATCTGGCTTCAGTATGCAGATGATAAGCAGTGGAGAATGGTCTAACCATGTTAAATAGAAGCAATTTCATTCTAATGTGGTCTCCAGATATCCGCTGAATACATTTATTAAATGATATTAAGACGTATTACCTCCACGGGGCTGCAGAGGCAGTCAGTTACATATGAACTCATGGTAATCACACTTTCTACTCAGGGGACTTACTTTAGCGTAGCGTAGGTTATATACACAGCTATGAGACTTAGGTGACATGATAAAGAATTGTTGCAATAAATTCCAACAATGGAAGACGTAGAAGAGAAGAAAGTCAACTCCATGGGGCTCCTGAGAACATCTAACCCAAACTAGCATCTAACTTCGGCTTTGGTTGGGTTAAATCAGTGCGTTTATTTGTGTTTACTGTTGTAGATCGGCCACTTCGACAGATTCTCTTTGAAACAGACTGAGACTGTGTTTTTGCTCGATAATCGATTAAAAAATTCATTTATAATCAAATTTTCTGATGACAAACTCTGTGTCTTCAGCACTTCTGCCAGCAAACCCTGTCCCTTTGTGTAAGAGGTCCCACGGGTCGTTTTTCCAAGCAAGCGTATTATGACCTATAGTTACCTTTAATTGTTTGGTGACCTGTGGTGGTTGTAGCAATTATGACGAGGGGGAAAGGGGATGTCAGGTGACGCAGTACAAAGATGAAAAGAGTCTGGTTGGGGTGAATGGACGAGTGGACAAAACACAGGAGACTGCTGTTCATTTCCAATTCTAAACCACTAATCAACATTTTTTTCTTTTTATCCATGACTGCACAACCTTCACTGTGTTGATCATTGTAACCATGACAACGAAGGTCCTCCAGCTTAGAGGATGTACTAATACTTACGTATTAACTCATCGATCTTTCCCTAAACCCAACCAGGTTGTTTTTCTGCCTAAACCAAATCGCGGGTGTGTTATTGTAACCATGTCAACGAAACGTTTGGTTCTGCCTGGCGTCGCGGGGGCGCTGCTTCAGGAGACGCTCCCATGGGTCGAATCAGAGGGCAGCAACACATGAGCTATATGGTCCATATGGTTGGAGGATATGTTGGATGTATCCTCGTTCACTTATACTGGGCTCATGGACCAGGATCCAGCAGGAAGTGTTTAGCCAGGTTCAGGTTAAACATGAGTGTTTGGACCAAAGTGTCGGTACAGATGGACAGTGGAGAGGAACATGCTGGTTGGTAAAAACATTTCACCATTGGTGTACGTATATATAGTTGGTCCCTACAGTACCATTGCTCCAACTCTATTTTAAATTCTGTCTGCGGGCTGACTGTTGCAAAAATTTCCAGTCGACGGGTTTGGTATTTCTGATGGTGAAATCTAGAAATTGATCGAATTATTGACTTGAATACTGAATCCACTCTGGCTCTGTGTTTTTAGTGTTGGCAACGACGACGAGCGAGATGAAAATCAATTTGTTTCAGCTGGTTTTTCTCTGACTCCGATGAGGAAAAAAACTCCCTCTCTCCCTGACGATCAATAAACTGGGTAGATTTTGATCAGCTGACGTCAGCTTTTCAACATTAGACCTGTTTCTGATATCAGCGTTGAGTCAATATTAACCATCTCCACGTTAAAAACTGCTGCCTGTGCCTTTCAGAGGGAGACAGTGAGTATCAGCTCCTCTATCTGTCTCAGTATCTTACTGTATTTTCTGAGCTGAAAACATAAGCTGGGTAATGCTGTGTAAGCTCTGAATAACTCTCCTCCTATTCCCTGCTCACACAGTACGACAACAACAGTGTGGATGGAAAGGATGGAAACACAACCAGGCAGCTTTATTTTCCAACAATGGCACAGAGTCTAACTGATTAGTTCAAATCTGTTTTAAAGGAGAACAGCAGCAGAACTTTGAGTTTCAGTCTGTTCACTTCCGTCCACTTCTGATGGATGCTGTATCTAATCCAGTTTGTTTTTCATTTATAAATTTACAGGAACAAACCAGGCGTGAAGTTTTTCCAGGGATGAGGCGACGTGGACGTGACAGTAAAGTTTTCCGAGGGAATCACGACCGGAGGAAACTTCGTCAGGAAGCAGAGCGTGACGCCAAGAAGTGATGGTATGAAAACACTTGAACAAAAACACAAGTAAAGTTTCCTTCTGTGTGCTGCGATGGGTGATCTTGTCGCTCTCCCTCCACGTCTCTCTCTGCAGAAGTTTTTTTTTTTTTTTTATTAGTCTCCTCGAAGGAAAAACAAACCCTGAAGTTATCTGAGAATATGTGAGAAGAAACCTGTTCTCCTGCTGTTCAGACAGGACACCCAAGAAAAATAAAATCATATGGAGAGACGGCTTTCCTGTTCGAAAGAAAGAATGTAGTTTGTCGTGAGGTTGAAGCCCGAGGAAGCGCCACGCGGTGACTTGAATTAAAAGGGTTAGTGCTGTGTACGGTGGCCACATCAGGACAACTCAGGCTCGGCCCAAACATGGTGTAACTTTAATGGCTAGTAGCGTTAGCTGCTAATTCAATATCATTCTCAGTTTTTTTGATCATGTTTTGTTATTGTTCCGCAAAATATTGTTTAAATCGATAATTCACTGTTTGGAAACGCTGATAAAATGAGTAAGATTTTACCCGTAATACATTTGATCCTTTTATATTATAGACGTGTTATGTGTGATATATGCAGTGCAATATTGTATTATTTTTGATTGTTTTTTATTTTTTTTATTTTTTGTAAATATTTTGTTAAATTTTTCTATTTATATTGAAGCTATCTGTCCTGCGGTACCTGCTTTGTTTCATCTTTCTTTGTATTTTTTCTTCTTACGGTGTGTATCGTTATCAACCAAAACAAACAGCTCGCAATAAACCTGATTCTACCATATTCAGGTGTCATATGACCAGGTGTAAAGTATAGAGACGCAGAACCTGTTGCCATGGAGAGGAGCGAGATGCAATGAATCGTCCAGACACACTCGCTCCCTAAAGGACTCTGCAGTGTTGCATTCAGCTGTAAAAATGGGAAGTGAGTGAAAAAGTAGTCGTGTGTACAACGGAGAAAAGAGGTGGAAAAAAGAAGTTCAGGCTACTTTCAAACCTCCACACGCGTCTGATCGTCAGATTGTCAATTCCAATGTTTGGCAACCTAAACCCCCACTTCGTCCGATGCCTGCTAACGTTAACATGCTGATGTATCGACAAGTCAAGTTTCATCCCACGGTGTGACTGAACTGCGTTAGTATTAGCTTTACCTGACAGGAACTCTGCTGTTTCCTAACATCACCTGCACATTCTGCTTCTTCTCTGGTTCACTGAAGGTTTTTCTCCTCGAAGTCAAACATCTAATCCAAGACACCATGTTTTTATGGTTGCAACACAATGTCAGAGGAAGCCTTGTGGATTTTCTAAACATTATATCATTATTAGTCACTGCTGTGTCTACTTGGCAAACTGAAATTTTGAGATTTTAACTCAAACTTAAAATGAAGTCTGAGCATAACTTCACTGCAGGCGGAGAGTCCAGAGGAGCAGAGGAGACAGGAAAATGAAGAAAAACGCCTGAATCAACTCGTCTAAAAGTCAGTGATTTTTGCGGTTTGATCACCAACGGAATGTCACTGATGCACAACTGAAAGACCTCAGTGGGAAACTGTGATCAAAGCATAAAGCATTAGAGATTGTTGCCACCTCACAGAAACAGCAGGACACACACACTAATGCATACCACTACAGCTAAATAAATAAATAAGAACAGAGAGAGAAAGCAGCTTCCTCTGTTGGGCCTGCTGCCAGTTTCCAGCCATGGCAGAGCAGATAAAACTAATCTCTCTGCTACATATTCTGAGTTTATTAATCAAACGGACTAATATTTGTATTATTTCAAAGTTAAGCAAAGCTGCTCCTCTAAAATGTTCCCAAAGCTCAGATCAAGAGAGAGGAAGTAGTCCTCAGAGAAATCAGCTGATGTCTCACCCTGCAGCAGCTCTCAGTTTCTTCCCCTTCACACTCGGCGGGTGCACTCAGTCTTAATCTCAGTCTGCGGGTCGGCAGAAACTCAGAATAGGACAGCAGATCTAAAACTGGAGCTCAAACAGAGAGTTTTCATAAAGGAGCGTGGCCTGGCCTGACCTGACACCAGGGCCCAGCACCGCTCTCCCTGTCGGCCCCCGACGCCTGACTCATCCAGCTCACTCACAACTGGTGATTGCTGCGAAGACCAAAGAGCATTAGTGGTGGCAAAAAAAAAAAAAAAAAAAGAGGTTGGAGACCAGAAACTTTAAGACTGTCTTTCTGAGAACGTGCTGAGGAATACAGATTTGTTGGCAAAAGAGACTCAACATCCTGCACAGCGTCCTACACGGTCGCTGGTCTCCACTGCCCGGCTGCAAACTGTAACCAACTGATAACTTAATGCGCACAGGCATGAGGAGCGACGCTCACATCAGCATGAACTCACGCTCCAGGTCCAGTCAGCACAGGAGTGACAGTGCACTTCCATGTCAACACTTTAAAACCAAATGTGTTCGGGAGAAAAGAGCTTACAGTGTAACTGACTGGTGAATTCAGGAGTCATCTTCTTTTGCTTTTAGAAATCAGAGTTTTGAATGGGTGTCTGCTGAACGCTGACAAAGACAAAACATTTCCTTCAAATTGATCAAAAATCATTCAGACCCCATTTCCACCCGGTCCTAACATGTGCATGTCTGAGGATATGCAATCTGGGTCAGGAAAACCCTCATTGATGCAGGTGAACATGCAGAACAGAACACACTGCGGTTGGCTGGTCCACATGTAGGAGGAGGGGAGATCTGGTTGGACTTGTGATTGGATCCTACAGCAGCTGTTCACTTGACCATCGGTTCGACCCCCGTTCTGGACGGACACGTTGTATCCACCTCTTCCTGCACATGAATCACTCACAAACACGCACTTCCTCTGCAAAGAAAGAATAATCAGCATCTCCACGTGTAACGTGACACGCACCGTGTCCGTCCACCTGCTCCACCGACCTGATTTACATATGAATCCGATCACATTTCAGGCACAACTGATATAATGCCGATGATTCACACCAGGTGCAAAGGGTCATAATCATGTCATTTTCCAGATACAGATCACGTGTAATACCAGCTAGACATGGGGTCTCTGGGAATTTGTGCTTAGTTATTATTAAATAAATTATTTCAATGCTAATAATCTGCAAATATTTCTGCATTTCCTCTTTTTATTCTGTTCATTTCATTTTAGTTTGTTGTGTGGCCCTGCTCATGCGACAAATCTGAGGCTGTCCCTGAGCTGACGAACCTCCCTGGACAAACCAGGAATACACAACATTTATTGAACCTGAACACGTTTGGAACACGCAACTAAAGCGCTGCGACAGGAGGAGTCTGATGGTCTAACAGCGGCAGAGCTCAGCGAGGCTAAATGCAGCCTGAATGAGGGCCAGATGTGTGTACGGGCCGCCCACTGTGACAGATACAGCGGGTCGAGGACGAACGGCGTTCGACTGTGTGGAACATTGTGACTGCAAAATGACTTCCACGGCTGCATGAGCTACCGCAGGCTCCATTTGCTTGTGTCGGTCATGAGCATCAAACATGAACAGCTATCTGAGTCACACACCATAATGATGCCATTAGCCACATTCGGTTGATGAAAGTCAGAAAACATAAGGTGGACGAGCAGATTATGCAGCACGGCTGGTTTAAGAGCTTTCTATTGATGATTAAAGCCTCTATGTATGTATGGAACTTTTATCTCATTATAAATGAATTGAACATTGAAATGACTGAAGTCCTGGTGAAACATGGTTTAGTGCTTGTTTTACTTCCAGGCCTTTGATTCCACTGTATCCATGTCAGAATTTAAATAAAGATTTACTTAATTAATCAACAGCCTGCTGAGGAAAATCTACAATAAAGACACTGCATTTTGTCCATGACGACAAACAGAAAATGTGTCTATTAGTGTGTGTATGCAAAGTCTGTTCGCAGCCATTCAGCAGAGTTGGAGTGTTATGCTGAGAGGCTTGCAGGTCTATAATGAAGGATCGTGGGTCTTTACAGCTGCAGCAGCGAGGCCTCCTGAGAGAAACCGAACCGCTGAGCTCCAGCCTCCACTACAGAGGAGACGAGGAGCTCCGGGCCTGTTCTACAACGATTTCTGTTCTGGAATTAATGGACAGTAGCCAGAGTGATTTGTCTTCCATTGATTGGTTATTCTGTATTCTGTTCAGCTTTTAACTTTATGTTCATTCCACTTTGCACAAGTGAGTTGAAGCGTAAAACCCTCTATCAGCTCTCCCTTCACTTGGTTATGCAAGATTCTGCTGCAGCTGTTTTCAGCCTGTTTTTCCAGCCACGACGGGGAGCTCTGTGTGCACAAGCACCACCTCCACCACCAGTCCACTGTCCCTGAGGTGAGAGCTGTACCGTCTGAGGGTTTCTGAGGGTTTCAGCCTCAGAACGTTTGGCTTTACAAATGCGTGGAGCCGAGACGCTGAAATAATCAGATGCTCGGACACTGTGTTTGCTCTGGAAATGTGTTAACACCAGTGAAAACTCCACACCTCTCATTCTGGCCCCCCTTTTTTTTTGCAACAAAGGAAAAACATTTTCTTGGCTTTTTACAACTTAAATCAATAACATCAACCTGCACATCAAGTTACTAAGTGAACAGGAAGAGGAAACCAGCAGCCCCTAGAGACCTGAGTATAGAGACCACAGTGGACATCCGCACACACAGAGAGCATTTCCTTCCTTTCTTTAGTCAATTACGAAGGGAAAGATCAGTGTTCAGGGACCGACTCCTTACGGAAGTAGTTTGACATGTCGGGAAGTACATGTTTTACCCTTCTTGCTGAGAGTCTGAATAGAAAATGGATACCTGTATCGTGTTCGTACGTTAAATAGCCGCAGCTGATTAGCTTAGCTTAGCACGAAGACTGGAAACAGGGTGACACGCTTAAACTGTTTCTGTCCAAAGTTAATAAAATCCATCTGCCACAATCTCTAAACATCAGTCATTAACACATTATATATTGCTTGTTTAATCTGTATAATAAGAACACGGACCCGGTTGTTACCGGTCGTGGACGAGAATCAACTCCTCATAAAACCACAACGTATCAGCTTCATACACTTTTGATTTTTTGTATCGATAACAGAGAGCTGCTTGTATTTTGGCGTCTCTAATCTGAGCCAGGCTCCAGCTTCACATGCGACATGAGAGCGATATCAATCTTCTGATCTCACTTTCACAGAGAGAGCTAATAAATGTCTTTCTGCCAAGTTACCAGCGACCGGCAGACGTATCGCAGTGTGATTCTCTAACAGGTTTTGGAGAAAACTACAAAAATAAAACTCAAAACTTTTTGACCTTTGTCTCATTTTTAACACGACCAGTCACACTTTCAAAAACATGAAGCAGCTTGTGCGTGTGTGTGTGTGTGTGTGCGTGTGTGTATATGTGTGTGTCCAGATGAACGTGTGCTGTGTTACAGAGTGCTGTATCAGAGTACCGCTGACAATAACACACACACACACACACACACACACTTACACCGGAGATGAAGGGACAGCAGGTGGTCCCATTACCAATGCGACACACTCCTACTCTCCGCAGCGGGATGATCATCCTCAACCCCCCCCCCCCCACGGGTGCAGAATTAGTTTCCTCTCTGTGAACCCGTGCTGCAGGGCGTTGCCTTGTTTCTGCAGACGGCTGCTGCTGCTTTTTTTTTTGGGGGGAGATTTTGTCCAAAAAATAAATAACACGCAATTAGGCTTGTTTCTGTTAATGCTGCCTCCAGACCAACACTGTCTTCAGCACCACATTCCCTGTGTCTTGCCAGCTGAATGCTCCTCACATGAAGCAGCAGCAGTACGAGACTCTATAACTAGTTGTTAATCTTGTGTCATCATCTGCACTGACACTACAACTGAAGATGTTTCTATTATTCCTTCTGAATCCGTCACAAACACTGAGACGTCTCAGTAAGCTCCAGCTTCCCTCCCCGTCTGCGGCTCAGTTACTTAACAGAGTCAAAGAATTAATGTTTTAATTATAATACGGTGTTGTTCGTCACAGGACTGTTGCATTTCGTTACATCATGCATGTGGTTATTATTTATTGCATTTGTTTTTTCTTTTTTAAGGATTACATAATGATTACATTGTGAGTGATTACATAACGTGCAGCGTGTGTTGTACATCTGCAGCGTCGTCCTGGAGATACAGTCCTCCACATACAAGCAACTGTGCAAAACAACTGAGCACCTGGGACGCTGGAATTTAGTCACATTTGTATCAGTAAAGGTCACAGAAAAAATGCTTTAGTTTAGGAGTTGCATACTTGTAGTTTTTCTCTCTCCCACAAACACAACACAACAGTTACGCCTCCTCTGACTCTTCATCGCAGGTGCACCAATCCTGTTTTATGAATCACAAATTATGAAACTCATACTCTGCATTTTGGCTACAGTTGCTGCAGTGAATGTGGTGTGCAACATCGTTTTGCACCACTATAGAATATTTTCTCACAGATACATTTTATTTTCTTGGATATTTTTGTAGCACAAACACAAATCAATAACTACAACCGCTTGAAACTTCCGCTATACGAGTCTCAAAAGACTAGTTCTGCGCACTTTTGCACCACATCTCTGTGAAATGTAGAGCAAAAGTGATTTGTGTATCTGTGGAGCCAGGGGGCGTGCACTGTTCAGAGATGGGAAAACTTTTGGCCAATTAGAGGAGCTTATTTAGGCGCCCGAGCGAGAAGAAATTAGACTAGGTCAGAATCTAGAACAGTAAAACAGGATTTGTGCACCTGCATTGAAGAATCTGAGAAGGCGTAACTGTTGTGTTTGTGGGAGGGGGAAAAAAAAAAAGTATGCAACTACTAAACAAAAGCATATTTTCTCTGTGACATCAAATTTACTGATACACACGTACCACTGTCACAGGTGCTCAGTTGTTTTGCACCAAAAATACCTTCATATGCAGCTCTGATCCCAGCAGCTGATTCAGACTCGAGTGTTGAATATATACTTTCCACTCAGTCTATCCCTCTTTGTCTCACACACACACACACACACACACACACACACACACACACACACACACACACACACACACACACACATTCCTGTCCGTCCTGGTGAGGCGGCGTTGCCTCAGATTAGCCTTCAGACTAAACTGAGCAGCAGGTATTTGTCAGACGGAAAAACACTTTTTCCCCGGTGAAGCCCCCTGCTCCAGCTAACGCTGCTGTTAATTCCTCTCCTCGCCGCCGGCTACTGTCAACAGCACACGCGGGCGGCTGTGATCCGACGCCAAGCGCACAGCCAGTACACAAACATATAGAATAAACATCACACATCACTGCAGAGGCTGAATGAGAGGATCACGACAGCCAAGGTCAAAACGGAGCGATGTAAACTGAGAGAAAATGCAAGCTGTTAGATGTTTAGCATCATTTTTACACATAAATATTATCAGAAAATAGTCCAGTTGAATTATGTGCTATAACAAACCGAGATGTATTATAACAACATCTTCCATGTCTATCATCATATGGTCCAACCCCATGGAGGAGTAACCCCCATGTTTGGCTTCATTATTAGAGAGAATATCATATGAAAAAGAGCAGACTTTACTCTAAGCCTTCAGCTTAATAAGCTTCATATTCTCATCTCTCATTCTCACAGAGACCTTCAGTCTGCCCTCTGGAGGGCCTGGAGCGCTGACAGAGATCGCACTGACTCCGCCTCCCTGTTACTACCAATCACTGCGTATCGATTTGTGACAAGATCGGGAAGTGAGGGAATGGTAACTGGAGGTGAGGAGGGTGTTCGGTCTGATTGAGGAGTGAAGAGGAAGAAAAGAGTCACTTTGTGAAAATGGACGGACGAATAGGTTCCACTTTACGGAGACAAAGAAATAAAAAGGGAGGGGGGGGGGTTCTGCACTCTTCATTCAAATGAAACAAAAAGACGACACTGGTCTTCAGAATGAGCGAAGTGCAATGATCCTGCTCTTTCAGTCTCGGTGGGAGGAAATGGGAAGAACGAGGAGAGAGAGAACGTGTGGGGGGGGAAATCAAACAGCTCAAAGAGAAGGAGCGCAGTCGGAGAGCAGACAGGAAATCACACACCTGAAACCATCAGTGTTAAACGCTCAATAATGATAATGACATTTCAATCACTGGCTTCACTGTATGCGCTCGGTTGTGTATTTCTGCTTATTGCATCAGCGATGTTAGAAAAACAAATGTTGAATCTGCATAATGAAGCTTATTTTCTTAATTGTAACATACTGTTAAGCTGGGGTGTTTTCTGAAAACAGATGGTTCTGGAATGAACATAAGAGACTTTGGCTTCATTTCAAGTGCCTCTGTGTCTGGATTAAAGCTGCATGTGATTGAATAGACTGACGCTCACTCCACACTAACACAAAGTTTTTGAGCCACTAAAACTGAGACTTTTGGAGAAGCTGCTGACCTCGTGTCAGTTTGGAAACTCCGGGGTTGTGTTTTAGTCTGAACGGACAGAAATTATGTTTTTAAGAAACAATGACACGGACGTTCGTCTCCTGATTAGTACGACGTATCCTTCTCTGATTCGTCACGCTCCTATCATGTGACCCTTTTTCTAGCTGGAAACAAATGCCATCGGCCTCGTGTTGCTGACCTTGTTTTTGCTAGCGGCTGTTGTGCAAATGAACTCTGCATTTTCTAATGTAACTAATAATGCCTTTGCTGTTCCTCATTCATAGTTATTCATTTATTTATTTCTGCAACTAAGCAACCAGCTGCAGAGTAGACAGTCCACTTCCTGTTTGCACCAGCACATGCACGCCCAATGTACGTGTTTTTATTTTAGGTGCGAGTATGGATGGAGATTATTTCTGATATGGAGCTAAAATGTTTGTCTGGATGGAGATGGTTTTTTTGTTTTAAAACGCCATTTTAATGCTAATTCTTAGCAACATTAACTGTCATTAACCAGTTCAGACTGTGGTGGCGATGGACCTGGAGCCTTCTGGTGACCAAGAAACGCTGTTTTAACTCGCAGCCATCCATCCTCTGAGACAAAAGACGTGGATGATCTGCACTGATGAACCGTGAGCCAATAACACCGCTCTCTCATCCGCACAGATAATTTAATAGCAACACTGATCAGGAATCAGATAAACACACCACGACACCACATTATAAATTATGTATGGCTGCATGTATCTGCATCGCTACCACCGATTTTCTCCCTGTCACTTTAATGTGACGGGAAAAACGATTTGAACAGTCGCTTCAGCTGCTGTTACCAGTGAGAAAGAGCCAGTCGCTAAACGACATATTTACTCCTGGTAGCAGCTACAATGACTTGGATGTCATATACAGTAACTCTCACATCAGACGCATGAGGTGGCTAAATGGGGCATTCACGCATATGAAGCACCGCTCATTAAGTATTACTCGTTGAAAAGGAAATCACATTGCATAGTGGAAAGAGAAAAAAGGAGACGTGTTTCGACAGGCAGTCATCTCGCGGTTTGGAGAGGTTCATAATAACCGCTCGGGTCAGACATGGCGACGGCAATCGGAGCACGTCCTCAAAGCGAAGCCGCGGGGTCTCGCGCTCTCTCCGACTTGGAACAAAAACACGGGGATCTGTGTGTGAAGGCTCGCCCGTGGCTAATGACAGCGAGTCAGCTCAGGAGACTCAACAGGTAACTCCAGCGCTGGAATTACCTGGAGTAGTATTTGTCCTCATTGGGTACAAGTTAGCGAACACCTGCAAAAGCTAACACACAACACATCCGAGGAGAGTCTCCCAGTGAGCACAGAGAGGCCCGGTTCTCTCTCTCTCTCTCTCTTTCTGTGTACGTGTATGTGTGTTAACCACATTATGTCTGCACAAACACACACACCGTGCACGTGTGTGGAGGAGGTGGGAGCGGAGGTGGGTTTTGTTTGTGAGTTGGAATCAATTTGTTACAGTAAGTCAAGACCCTGAAAAGACGAGCAATGGGAGATATCTGTGAATAATAGTTTGTGTGTGCAGGGAGAACAGGAAGCTGTCACACTCAACTCCCACAGGCCCTTTAAACATTTACATACACACATGCAAATTTATGTATAGAGAGACAGAGAGCACTTATGAAGACAAATGTTAAAGCATTTCTTATGTTTTTCCCTCTCATTTTTGTGGAGGTAACAGTGAAAAGCTTGACAAGACCGTAGAGTACACACACACACACACACACACACACACACAAACACATGATCAGACACACTCTCCATAATCTGATGTCTCTGCCCTAACATACATATTCAAAAGCACACATACACACACACACACTCACAGACAGAGCGCAAGCAGGAGAGGGGGGGTCTTTTAATGCTCTTCATAGTAAAAATTTCTCTCTTTTTAGTAAAAGTAAAAGAAAGGAGAGGGTGTGACGTGAGAGAAGAACAGACAGAGAAAATGTAAAGAAAGTGACAGAGCAGGGGAGAGAGATGATGATGAGAGAGAGACAGGTGGTGAGACAGACAGAAAGAGAGTGGCAGAGATCCAGAAAAAAACAAAAAACAAAGGTATGGCTGAGAGCAGCAATGAAGGTGAAACACAGAGGTGGGAGAACGAGGGAGGAAAAGGGGGAGAAAAAAAATGCCACAATGAGTCAATTTTCATTCAGCTGCCATGTTTCAGCGAAATGCCAGTATTACAGTAAACAACTTCACCCTCTGCAGGCTGATGTGGTTGGACATGCCCTGACATTTTTATATATTTCACCTGTTCAAAAAACATTGATCCCAAAGAGCAACATGTGTTTATGTTCAGCACAAACTCAGCAGCAATAATCTGAGAGCAGTAAGAATGTCACTGACCTATTTTGTGGTTTAAATCGACTGTAAACATGCACCTTTCAAAAAACCTACTTTCAGACATAAAAAAAAAAAAAAACACATCATGAACATTTCTGGACGAGATGTTCGTGGGCTTTATCTTACACCCAGCAGTCTTTGCTAGTTTCAGAGCCACGCAGTTGTTATTTTCCCGTCCAGCGTCCACGTTGTTTAAATAGCAAATGCACTTGCGCCTATCTGTGCACCCATGGTCTATAAATAAGGTGCAGTCAGGAGCATTGTTGGTGCATTGCTATCTTGAGAAAGTGGAAAGTGATTGCGCGATTGACCAGGAAAAACCTGGTCTTAAGTCAGTGGTGCAGTATTTCACTGCTATTTTAAGGGCGCATTGTCAAGAGAGTAATGTGCCAACATGCACGGGCACAGCGCCCCACACTCTTAGATGTTGGGATAAGTCATCTGGACCGTCACAGCTCAGAAGGTCTGAGCTTCTTCCCGACATGTTGTATAACGTTGTCATGTCATGTGCCTCGTTCTTTCTTAATACCTGGCAAAACCAGCGTACAGTGTTCCCCATTCATCACCTAAATTTGTCACCACACTTTCATAACGGACCGAAGATTTACGCTTCTCATCACATAAATATTTCTAACGTCGTGATTTGTGCCGACTTCACTGTAGAGCTGTGAGCAGCGCGTTGATTCGCTCAGACCTTCTTTGCAGCTTCAGTGCGCACAGAGCTTCTGCGTGCGTGTCCCAGGACTGGACTCACCGGTCAGTCACAATGAATAACTGACTGACCGCAAATAGAATCTAACTGTGTGAACCACTGCGCCGTTATAGTAGCAATACGCCAAGGTGCCCGGCTTTTTAAAGGGAACAGGAGATGGCACCGTGATTGGTTTATTGGATGTTTCGCCCAACAACCGTGTGCCTGACGCAGAGAGTGTTAGTTGCGCCGTTAAAATAGCAAAAGTGACACGGACACGCCCTAAACGCACTTGCGCCACGAGCTTCAGACAATGAAGGCAAGACCCAACAAGACTGTAGACAATGCAAGAACAAACGCATCTACACTAAACATCTGAGTAAACTACTAAAAAGTACTTTTGAGGTTTGTCATCTGAAAGTTGCTGTGACCATCAGACCGTCCAAAACACAGTGAAGTGAAAAAGCTCATCTAAGCAAATCTTGTGTTGTTGGTCCAAAAGTTAAAGAGCTTTTATTTTTGGTGCCGTGTCATGAGAGGTTAAAAGCAGCCAACAGGAGCAAACGGCTGCTATTAACTGGCCGAGTGAGCTCAGACAAACCGCTCACCGCTTTCACTGTGAAAAAAAAGTCTTTTTTTTTTTTTTAAATGAGTTTTTTAGATTTGTGTTTGTTGTGCTTTTCCTCCTCCTCAGTGAGGATGAGGAAATCTTCATCCTTTGTTTGGGGATTTATCTGAACAGAAAAGATGTCACGCTGATGCTGCGTCTAAACTAACACCAGTCAGACTGTGATTTCCACCCATTAACATCCCAAAAGCTGCACGACTACTTGTAAAATAAAGCGGCTCCTGAACACAGAGTCGAGTCTGTTAAGGCAGTTTCCTGTCTGTCTGAGGTCGCTACCACTGTCACTGAATAAATAAGCAGAGATAGGAGGAGAGAGAAATCAAGCATGAAAGCTCTCCTGCCATCTCTCTGTCTGCTTCCTTGTTCTATTCCCGTTCGCTATCGTCATCTTGTCTCCGTGAATCTGCGTCACGCCGTCGGAGAGAAGAGGATTCATGACGCTCCGCCACGGACTGAATACCTTAAAACTCCCACTGGTGACGCTTGGTTGAGGTTCGTACAGAAATAGCCACAGGTCATAGGTCAAAGAGGGGCAGCTCTGAGGCCTGATCTTTCACTAATAATTAGTATAGTACTTGACTATGTTCACTGTCAACAATCAGTTGATAACTGATTAGTCTATAAAATATCAACAATGACAGATGCTCATAACACATAACTGAAACCCAGGCTTATGGCTCACAGCCAAAAACTGCAGAAAAACAAGTGATTATTAATTTTTTTACAAGGTCCATTTAGTAGCTCTACTGGAGCTTTCAATCATATCATACAATCCTCTTCAGCAGAGACAGAAGGACTTCCAATCTCAAATTTTAAATCAACAAAATCCTTCAAGTGTTCAATAATATCTGAACATGAACAATCCCATCACAACTGGGTAAACTCCATCTGTGAATGAGGATCATGCACATGATCAAAAGCTCCAGAACAGCTACTAAACGGACCTCGTGGTGGGATTGCTTGAGTGTTGAAAGGTTACTCTTGATCTTAGGAAGAGTGGTTTGACTTAAAGTCCACTTACTAGCTTTCAACAACACCTCATAGTCCTCATCAGCAGATGGAGTTCGCACAGTTGGGACTGATGGATTGGTTGAAAGTCCCAGAAAAAGGCTGGTATGTGGACCTTGAGTTAAGATTTTTTTTTTGCTTTAAACGTCAATCTACAACAGATTTATTTTCAGCTAATCAACAGATTAATCAGCTATTTGTCTCAACTCTGACTCATCGTGGTGCTAAAGGGAACGTCAGCAGACAGCAGGGGATCTGGCTCAAGGATGAGGGTTCTTGCTTTTCATGAGTTCAAAGAAATAATTCTTTTATCTCTTTACCTTTATCTTGTCACGGCTGAAAAAAAAAAAAAAGAAATCAAGGTGAAATCAGTGAAAAAAAATAACTGCTGCACCAATGAAAATATCCATCATGCGCTTTTCTCCAAGACATGACGTGAACCTTGCACAGAGACACTTTTGATAAGACTGTGTGTCAAGTTTGAATGGAAGCTGGATTACTTTTGAAGGCAATGAACCTTTCAAGGTCTTGTTTTTCTTTTCTCAGAGCCACAATTTTTAATAAAATTCCCATAAATATATACTGAAGCAGAGTTTTCACGGCAGCTAGTCCACTTGGACGTATTAGAGTTTCCAACGGATTTTCAAAGCACAGCTACCAATGTGGAGACTCATAGGATTGATTGAGTGTGTGTGTGTGTGTGTGTGTGTGACTGAAAGACTCTGGCATTTCACTGACCAGTGTTCATCTTCCTGCTTATAGCAAGACTTTATTTCAAGTTACAGATGAGAAGGACTGAAAGCAATTTACACTGACATTTAGCTGACATTCATTCCCACAGAGATTTAAAACAAGGGCCAGCAGAATAACTCTTAGACTGTAACGCCGCTGGAAAGAGTCAGAGTCACTTAATGGTACATAAACATTCACCGCATGTACACGGACAGCCAGGCATTACTCCCATATGTGACAGCTGGACATGGGTCTCAAACACCATGGGTACTAATATCCTGCTAAAACATCCACTCCTCTGGTTGCAGGCTTCCCACCAGATGGTGGTCGGGCTGCAGGGAAACCATTTCTTTATGGAGCTGGATTTGTGCATGGGGGCACTGCCGTGTTGAAACTGGGAGGGGACAAACACCAGCTGTTCACACAGAGTTGGAAGAACGCACCATTGTATGCTGCTGTTGAATTAACAGGCTGGTGAGATTCTATATTTTTCTTATTATAAACAAATCCCATGAAAAAACCCCAAAATAATGAATGTGTCCCACTAACAAGAACTGTGTGTTTATCTGATATATCTTATTCCTCTGAGCCAAAGAGCTGCATTGTTTCCACAAACTATTAAAAACACATTAATGAGCCAGACTGTTGCACTGGGTGACATGTTCTTCTCATTAACACCAACACACGCTGTGGCTGTGTCCCAATCCAGGGCCCGCATCCTTCAGGGGCCGTGGTCTATGAGGGTGTGGCCCCCTCATAGCCGGCGCCTTGAAACAAAGTGAGACGGTCTGGCCTTCGGAGGATTTTCGCTTTACTACGCCATTACTGTTGCCTAGCAACCTTGACAACACGTCATTTTTTTTCACAAAAATGTGACATTTTAAGGCCCTTGGGTTTAACAGTTGTACCGTTAGCTGTTGAACTGAGCTGAAACCCAATACTTACATTTAACAGTGTAATCCTCAGGCTCTCAGTCAGTGTTGTGTGCTGACATATTATTGTCTTTACCAGCGCTCAATGAATCCTGGTTGGGCCATTAAGGAGCCACCTTCCGTTGCCTAGGAGCGGAAGGACACATTTCTCGGCCTCATTTGAAGGAGCTTTCGAAATGGGACAGTCTAGTCACGCCACTGGGACACAATCGGTTTTCAAATGCAGCCCTTGAATTGGGACACAGCTGCTGTAGTTTATTTTGACTCAAGTCCCACACACACCTGCAGTCCTGCTGCCCCACATACTTACTGCAGCACCAAATGCAGATTAATCCGCCGCTGAATATAGTCCCCAACAAATGCACTGTTTCCTCCTTTTGTCCGGGAATTACTTGAAAATAAAATTATACTGAGACATTTGCGTGTTGCTAACAGGGTGCGAGAAGTTGAATTGATTTTGATCTTTTAATGGGAATTTGTTTACAGGAAAAAAAATATTGAATATATAGAACCTTATCCTTTTAGATATCCCTTCACTGGAACTAAGGGCTCCAGCCCAATTCAAGAAAACAGGTCCCAGACACAAAGTACAGAAAGTGCGTGGACACAGCTGCATCATGGGATTCAGGCTTGACACTCACAACAAATTTACACAGTAGATTCGCCATGACAGTGAAATATGGTTCAGTGTCATTGTTCCATTCTTTAAGGAAAGCGCTGCAGTAACTATGGCAACCCGTCACAGGTGTCAGACTTTATATATATTATAGTAAAATAAAAAGGGAAAACGTGCACATAGAAATAAAACACAGCGATGACGTGTGCAGAGAGATGAAATGTTGCATTGATTGATTATTAGTTGTCCATCTCTGAAACTCAGCATTTAGTCGATCTTGTGTGAATAATTTCCGGTGAGGGAACATTTCAGAGGAAGCGTTACGAGATCAATTCATGCATCTAAGGTCAACTGGTGAAAAGTTATTCCTGCTCTCACATTTTTTAGATGTTAGACCTCCATGAATTAGATTGAGGATGTTCAATTTAAAAAAAGAGCAATGCATCTCAGAAGCGTTGCACACACACACGCACACACGCACACACACGCACACACACGCACACACACGCACGTTTGATTTGATTAACATGAGTCTAGATTCAGGATTCGTATGTGGAGCTACACGTATGCCCGCCTGAACAAACCACACAGTCGTTTGGCAGCAGTCAGAATCGAAGGGCTTAGTGTTATCATGGAGGAACAAACCCCCAGACCTCGTCTTTCTTCCTGAGACTCTGCCATCAGCAGCCAATTAGAAAACATCCCAACACAGTTAATAAAGAGAGGGAGAGTGGACTACATACAGAGGCAGCAGGGTGTCCACACAATATGACTCCAAAACACACAGGCCCGCTGATGCCTTATTCAATGATGACTACAATGTAGACAGCGTGACTTTCACTAAAATACATGAATAAGAACCGAGGTTAATAAGGACGAAACTAAACACAGAGGGAGAGAAAAGCTGAATGGATTCATTAAATACAGGCCTACTTTCTCCAGCATTTCACTATCAATGCTTATGTTTTTAAGGTGTCTTAATGATTATAATCAATTTAGAATCTATAACTAAGTGAAATGCTCTGATATAAACCAAGTTTACTCAAAAACACTATTAAAGGACCTCCTGCTGTAACAGATGACCTCCCTTCTTTCTGTGATCAATTTCCCTTGGATCATGTTTTCTGCATGATGCTACCTAAACCTAGAGGAAAAGTTTGTAGGGAAAAGTTTGAATTTTACTTTCCAGAAACTTTCTGATCTTTCCACTGCTCCCATGTCAAAAACTCTTGAGTCAAGTTTACAAAAAAAGAAAGAAAATGGCTCCCAAAGAGTGAAACAGGAACCATTGTGTTTTCATTGCTTTCTATGGAGAAACAACAAAACCGAGACTTAACGAGCCGAGAACCAATGAGCCATTGTCTAACAACGTTTTGTCTTGGCTTGTGCAGCCTTAAATATGTATGAAACAACACGAGGTTCCCTAAGTGGCTTTCAGACTGGTTTAATCCTCTCGGAGAGTTTAGCCCAATGAGGGGTGAACGGGGGCCGTTTGACAGTCGAGTTCAATTGACGGAGAAGTTCCATTCATTTCCTTTGTAATTAAAAGCAAATTACGGAGGCCAAGAGAAGGAGTGCCAAGCAGAGGAGATGGGCTCAAAAAACTAGATCCATTAGTCAAGTGTACATAACGGTTTAAAGACACATGAGGACTTGAGCGCTCAGTGAGGCCGGCAGCAGTTCACCTGCAGGTTAATGTGACGATCATCTGATACTCATAAACTTCTAAGGACTGCAGATGTTTGGTGATGCAGTTAAAATCACCATCACGGTATTAATAAGGATATTTTCCTAGGTACGACAATATGGCAAGTCTATGAAAGGTGTTATACTGACAACAATCTCTTGATACTGGGACTAGTTCTGTTCATGTAACTCAGAATCATTTGGACACCACCTGACACCAAACTGTGATTTCCTGAACATGCTGTAAGTAGGAAAACTGCTTAACTTTAGCTAGAGCCACAGTAACACAAAGACGATCTCCATCCAGACGAGTGTTTTAGCTCCCTATCAGAAACAATCTCCATCCAGACTAACACAGCTGAAAACACAAACAGTACATACATGACCATTCATATACACTGGGCACGTGTGAGCCGCTGTAAACAGGAAGCAGACTGTCTACTCTGCACTCGATTAGTTGCACAAAATACTACGAACGTGGAACAGCAAAGACATTTGTAGCGTTAAAATGTAGAATTTAACTGAACAGCAGCTGCTAGCAAAGACGACAAGCTCAGTAACACTTGTAATTCTTTATCCACGTTGTATTCACCGCTGGTAGTCGAGGCTGATGAGAGCCAATCAGGAAAGACCGTGGGTCTCCGTTTTTGCCCCGTCCGGACTACTGCTAATACGCGGCGCATATTGTGGTGTTTCCTTGTCTTAAGTCGGTTTCCACAGCTCACCAATTGGCTAATGACGCATTTTGTTCGAAACATGACTCATATATGCTGTTCTTCTTCCTCTTTATATTAAAAGACATCATCTAAACTTGAAATAAAAACATGTTGAGTAAAAATGCCTCCTTACAAAACACCAAGACAAACGCTGGGTGAGTTCTCGCTCAGTTTGGGGTCTATGGGGATCTGAGTCCTTTATTCCTGACAGATCTCAGTTATGTACGGACATGTATTCAGCCGCACGGGTTGTTCGGTTTCTCCTCCTCACCTCTTTACCCCTGCATCACTGCTCTGTGATTGAGCTTTGCTTTTGTTCCTCTGGGGGGAGTTTAAGAGAAGCAGCCTAGAATCCACCAATCTCAAAATAAGATGGGTTTATTTCTCAGGAGATGGACAAGTGTATCGTGTAAATGATTTCACCGTTTGGAGAATTAAAAGGAGAAAATTGGCATGCTGCTCCTCACATGAGCCACTTTCGGTTCGGTTAAAAAAATAAAAAAAAACCTGCAGAGGAAGGTTGAGGAGCTGGAACTGGAATATCGACAGAATGAACTCTTTAATATATAAAAAGGTACTAAACCTCTGAGACCTACAAGAGATGGAGAGATGACTTTGGAGCCAAATTAGTCATTAAATATTAGATAAGGTGACCAACTCGCAGAGGTCTGGAGGACACTTAGGCAATTTCATCTGAATTTTTTTCAGGGGTTTTATCAACGTCGGGGGAATTTTTCTACATTTAAGAATCATTTATACTATTTAGGCTGATTCCAGTATCTCTAGACATTTGAGTCAGAAGTTCTCAGAAGTCTCCTGGAGAGAACTGGAAGTTATCTGCCGGTAATGAAGGGGAAAATCATTGGGAAATATAAAGGAATATCAGGGCAACATTTTAAGTTCGGTTAGTTACATTTAGTTTATGAGCAGCTGTTGAATTTCAGAGGAACGCACTTGAAAGAAGTTCTGCATTTAAATAAAACTTGCAAAAATATAACAGCTAAATGTGAAAAATTAAGATTGTACCACGAAGGTGACGTACTTCATCACTAGTCCAGTTCAGACCTTTGTTCATTCTTCTGTTGCTGCTAGTAACTACTACTTTTGCTCATCTGCATCTCAGTAAGCAAACTGCACCTGGATACAGGAGCCCTTTAGATCAGACCTGCAGAGCACACCTTGTAGTTGGGTCATGTTAAGGTTGGACTGCGTTTCCACCACAACAGCTGCAGAGTTCCATTGTGACCGGACCAAGAACACTTCCTCTAAAGGGTCTTGGGTCAATGAATCCTGGCAAGGGGGGAACATGAACCAGAGTCCAGCTCAACAGGAGTAAACAACTGAGGTTTGAAAACGCCCTAACACAGCTTTTTTTATTTATTTATTGCTAGCCCCTCCCTGCCTTCCTGTAAATGAACAAACCCGCCATTTGTAACACAGGCTTTCTATTATAGATTTACAGTCTCCAAGGCCAAGTTATCCTTAATGACATCACTATGACAACTGTTTCCTCAGGATGAGTCGTCCTCCTCATTATGAAACAGCTGATCTTGATGTGTAAATTGTTGGGACTGCCCCTTTTAATTCAACTCTGTTGAGGGACGACTCGGGGTCTCAAAGGGACGACAGCATGTAGAACAATGTGCACGCACACACACACACACGCACACACACACACTCATTTACCTGAGAACACATTCAATATGCAAACAAGCTCTACACAGAGACAGAGACGTAAATGCATCCTAACAGAGACAAGCCTCAGGCGGAGCTTTTCTTCATGCTGTCTGGAGCCAAATCCACCTGTTTTCTACCCCCCCCCCCGCCACCCTTTCACCCATCTCTACCCCCCCCCCTTCTCTTTTCCTCCCGGTAACGTCCTATTTTAATATTTCCCATTTTAATCACTTTCAGTGTAATATCATTCTGTCTTGGATAGAGATCTCACCGCTCCTGAGAGCTCTCTTTCTTTTGATCAGTCGTGTCGGCGATGAGACGTGGAAAATGTCAGCAGAAGTTCACAGTATGGTTCAAGTCAGAGCGGCAGCAGAACGGAAACGTGAGATATCATCGCTTTGAAATCAGTGAAGAGGGAAGACATTGACTGTTCAAGTTCACTGTGATGCTCTGCTTACGATCATCGGAGCAGCAGAGCCACTGCCTGAACGCAGTTTACTGGATTTAAAGGAGGACGCTGGCGCTCATCTTTTATTATAACCAACAACAAAGAGAAGAAAACCAATGATGAATCTATCAAAGCGTGGTTTCTTTGTGCAGCTAGTTAGTATTCTCGGTTTATTGGCTTCAGTGACTTCCCTGCATTTGCACAACTTGCTGGCGACACATTCAGCCAACCAAGTGACACAGTATCTACAGATACAAAGTCAAAGACGACTGGATTTGCTGTTTTACCCTCAAACATGTTTTGCCACTTACCCCAGAGGCTTCATCAGCTCGGACCTGATGAATAAAAGATGAGACGACAAAACGTCTTTAAAGCTGAGACAGTAAATCCAATTGCTTTTCCTTTCCTCACCTTTTGTTCACCAAATTTCCCTTAAACCCTGATACTCCACAAAAAACATGACAGTGACTCATACACAGAAGAGACTGCAGCGCCCCCCCGTCAGGTCAATCTGTTGCAAGTTTCTCGTCTTCACTGCCAGGACAAATTAGCAACAAAATCTGAGTAGTTGTGCAGTATCCAGGAATTTTAATGCAGCCGTGGTTTCTACACGTCACTGAGCATAGGAAGCGAGCATTCAGAGATCGCTCCTGCGTTACAACACAAGAGGCAGTGGGAGAGTGTGACCCCAGGCCGGCTTGAGAAACAATCTGAAGGCTTCTCAGACACATGAAGTTTATAAAACTCCAACACAAGATTTTGCAGCTCTTGAAAGTTATCATGGCGGCGGTATTTTTAATCATATGCTGCAACAATTGTGACCTAAACAGCAGAAATGTAGCATTGGCGTCAACAAGTAATCTGCCAGGAACGAGCACCGGCATGAATGCAACAGCGCGGAGGCTGCTGGATGACGTCACACTGAGGTAAACGAGGAGCAAGATTACACCGAGCCTTCTGCACTAGCAGAACAGCTGTGCTGCAGAAACGGCTCCATTCAAATGAGTGAGAGAGCTGAGGTCGGTCTGAATGCTGCTTTAATAACAGAGACCACTGATTTGAAAATGAGTTTATGTTCTTTTCCCTTCCTCTCACTTTGACGAGGTCAGGTTAGGACTGTGTGTGTGTGTGTGTGTGTGTGTGTGTGTGTTTACATGAACTGGCCTCCACAGCCACACAAACTGACTGGCAGAGAAAGGAAGAGGAAAGAAGTGAGTGTTTGTTTAGCTGGTTTGTGTGCGTTTATTTACTCAACAAACACACACACATACACACACACACACACAGAGTGAGTCAGTCTCAGTCTCGGTGTCCATGTCTTTATCAGCGTTTCTTCCCAGGACGGCCCTCTGTTCCGCCTGACAGCTGCCTCTGATTGGGTGTTGATGAAAAACACCGTTTCCCAGAGCGCACTGCAGCCCCGGCTGTGCATCCATGCGGTCGGCCAGCCGGTGTGCGGCCAGCGTGAGATTTGGAGTCTGCAGCTTTGATGTGGCTGAGCTGCTGCGTCACGCTCAGTGGAGCCACGCACCATGGCGGCCATATTGATACCCTCGCAGAAGGGCAGGAATCAATCCTCCTGCATGTGTGTGTGTCTGTGTTAGTGTGTGTGCACAGCTGGTGATCTTTCTTCCTCTTTTCTTTCTCTTGGCAGTCATAAGGTGAAGAAATGTATGTCAAACACTTTGTAAATAACACTGTGTTTTCCTATAAAGGGACACTACACCATAATAAAAAAACACTTATCTACAGGTGTAGAATTTATGACTTTCTTCTTCCTCACCTGCCTCCACATCACATCACACTACCCCCCCCCCCCCCCGACCACGAATACCTTCGAGAAAGAATCCTTCTGATTATGGTGACCCTTGACCTTTCCTCAGGCATCACCCTCAGGCCTGACGACTGTCCTCTTTGCACACAAAACTCATTATCTATAGGGCAGATTGCATTCGAATGTATTGAACTCATCGATTCTCTGACGCAAACAAACCATTTAATGTCAATGATCCAGTGACCTTTCCTCTGGCACAACTCGACTGAGGTGAGGACCTACCGCTGTTTTTAAAATGAAAACCAGACGAGCGAGTGTCACGTGATCAGGGAAGGATCCGTCACTGACTCATAAGACTTGAATGCTCAGATCACAAAAGAAGAAACGTCAGTGCTTCTGTTTGTTGCCAATTCATCGTCCGAATTTGCCGCCACTTTTCATGGGCTTCATCACATCTTGGGGAAGTGCAGTGTTAATTAACAGCGGACCAGTGCTTCAGAGGATCGCTGGTTATACTACATAAACACGAGCAAACTCTGCCCCAAATTCATCAGCCGATACGAGGCTGCAGGAACACCGTGAGTCTGCACTGGGCTTCAGTATTGGCTACAGCTGTGTGGTGTAGTTGAAAGGTAAAAAAAAAAAAAAAGAAATGCTATTAAATAGAATAGACCTTGAGAGGTGAGACTGTTTTGTCAGTTTCCACGGTCAGGTGAACTTCAATTTATTTCTGCCCCCCCAACATGGCTGCCGGTAATTTGGCCAGTTTAGATTGGTCCTCTGAAGCCTCGACAGCAGCTACAGTTGCTGCCGTTTTGAGGCTTTGGGAGCAAATTTCCAGCTGGGAATTCATTTGGCTGCTCACATCATGGACTGAGCTGCAGGCCGGACACCGTACCTTATAAAACACAAACTGAATTTCCTTCCGGACTGAAGTGTGGGCAGTGAGCGACTCTGAAACAAAAGCTAGTTTATACATTCGCACTGGAAGCGCAGGGAATTGTCTCAACCAGTCGGTGCTGCACTCCCACTGGTTTTTAAGAAAAAGAAAAATGTTTGCAACTCAGTTATGAAGATGGATGCTGTTGCAAAGGTAGAAAATTCACCATGTCTACTACTTAAGAACCCAAAACACACTTGGCTTCGTCTACAGGGGTCAGGAGATGAGACAGACAGAGGGGGGTGAAGGAACTGTGAAAGAGGGAGAAAGTGGGAGTTAGTGGACATGATAAACATCAAGCTGGAGGAGCAGGAGGGAGGAAAATAGAAAGCAGGGGGCGGGGGGTGGGGGGGTGGGGTATTCACAGCAGGAGAGCAGGAGAGGAGGACACCAGTCTGACAACAGAAAGATTATCAAAAAGCCATTAGGGAAACAATAACCTTTATTGACCTTTATTAACCCATTATAAGGTCTTTCACCTCATATGATGTTTGCAGCGACACCCCCCCCCCTCACAACAAGACACCCCCCCCCCCGCGCATCCAAAGCCCAGTACAAATGTCTTCCAAAGACAAAACCTCTAAATGTGAAATCCTCAAACTATAGTGCCGCTTTCTCATTCTCCGCTTTGCAAATGAAGCTTTTTAGCCTTTGAAAATGTCCTAAAAATGCTAATGGCTGAGTGTATTTGTGTGTTAATGGTGTCGAACAGCATCCTCCCGTGGATATATTACAGTCATTTTGTGCTGTGAGGCAGCAAACATCTTACTTATTGCCCTTTTAAAAAAAAATGGAGCGGGGAAGGTTGCGAGCGGGGAGGCTTCAGGAGGATGGAGGAGCGCGGGAGGACGGAGGCGATCTGAAGAGCCGCTTTAATCATCATCACGGCCCAGTGACAGTCCCGGCCCGTCCGTACAGACTCGACCAGACAGCCGAACCAAGGAGCCCATCTGCTCCTCGTACACCTCAACAATGAGCCTCTAATCTGAATAAATGGGGCTCCCGCTCGACTCACACTTCTAATGGCTTCGCTCATCACAACGGAGCGAGGAGGAAGGGATGAAGATGAAGAGCGGGGAAAATGGGAGCGATGAGGAGTTAGAGGAAGATTTAGTGAGTGTCCAACGCGTTCAAAGTTGGCGTCCAAACTTTTATGTGTTTGCGGTTTGTTTAGTTTGACAGAAAATCCGGAACCTCTTGAATCAAGGGCCATTTTTTCTTCCTCTTCACTTCCCCTATTTTTATTCTCGAGCAAAGTCACTACACGTGTCAGCCATTACTGCTATTTTAAAGACAGCTTAAGGTATTCAGATATGCTCATACGTGCTCTACAATGAAATACTTGGAGGTAAGATGGCTGAATGGGTTTAAAGAGGAAATTTACCCAGAGATTTGACATAAAGAACGAATGGATGAAAGAATGACAGGAATTAGAGAGGATTAGTGTCAAGAGGGAAACAAGAGCTTCTACACCATTGATGTTGTGTGATTAAGTCCATAGACGAGGTTTGTATTTTGTTACGGGTGGATTAACAAACCAAATCTGCCCTCTGAGACCATTAAGTTGGGATGGAAACCCGATGGATGGATGGATGGTGAGGAGTCTAATAAAGGAGGGAAAACAATATCAGTAACTGACAACACACTGTGGTCTGCCAATGCTCAGTGGGTATTTACAGTATTTACACATTATATATAAACTTTGGGTGTCACTTTAAGTTACTTTAAGCCTTTAGAAAAATATGACGACATCAGCGAAAACATCGATTTCTCCTAAATCCTCAGCCAAAATCCATTTCAGAGGGAAAACTCTTTCAGTGGCTGGATCATTATTCATCACCTTGTTGAGTTGGTCACAGATTTCAGGAGCTCTGAGAAGTGCTGAGTCACATCATCAAAAAAAAAAAAAAAAAAAAAGAGCTCCCTCCGTCCACTGATTGATTTCAGCTCTGGGCCTGAATTGATTTTCAGCAGCTAACATCATTGGACTGACTGTCCACAGCAACATTCATGAGCAGCTCCTGATTCCTCAATTTCCCTGTTACTTCGAGGTGATGAGGAGAAAAACTCTTAATATGAATGAATCTCAAATTGAGCTCAGAGATTGGCCAAAAGATCCCTGCCAAGTACTAATTATTATCAGCTCGTTTCAACCTCAGTCTAAACTGAGTTCAAGCTGTACTAGTGAATTCACATGCATATTTCCACTAAGTCCTCCACAGCTTAACCAGAGATCTGTGCAGCAGTCCGGAATGAAGAAGTAAAGGATGAAGATGTTACGTGTCACAGTCTGGTTTGGATGACGTCACCCGCCCGTCACTCGGGGATTCCTCTGCAGGTTGGACCACATACTCCCTCGGACCGCCCACCTGCGCTTGAGCTGGTATTCCCCCGTTTGAAACGCCAAACGACCAATCCCTAGCCTGCTGGAGATAGCCGGACGTGACGTGATAAAGGCCGCAGAGTGCGGAAGCCGGGGGCGGCTGTGATTGGGTGTGAGCAGTCCGCCTCTGTGCCAGTTTCATGTCGACTGAGTGTCGTTATAAACTGTCAACTTCAGCTTGAGCTGGGATTTTGGAGATTGTAATACTGTCGACTAGTTGAGGCACGTGTTTGGGATCAGGGAGGTTTTTCTGGGCCATAGGTTAGTTGTTTTGTGTTCATACACTTTCATACACACAGTTTGTCACAGTTTGTAGTATGTAAGTAATAATAAGCTCAAGAGGAAGTCTGAAACAAAATCCCCAAAAATGTCTAAACATCCACATGAAGTTTCTTAAATCAATTTGTGTCATGAGAAAAACAAAAATAAATACTTATTCACTGCTGAGCTGCCATCGAGTGAGACTCTACCATCTCCAGGGTCACTAGTACGGAAGCAACCTGACCTCTGACCCTGACCTGAGGACATGTGCACGTGGGTGGATGTCAGAGAAGACAATGCACTCTGTAACTCAAACTATAAACCTTGTGCACCTCAGCCACCAAAGCACAGCTGTTCCTGCACAAACACAAACTTTGGAAGATAAAACAACGGAAACCCGGAGCAGAACGTCGTCGTGCTGTAAAGATGATTAACATGCGGAGAATGAAATCTCGCTTCAGAGAAAAACAAACCAGTCTAAATACATTCAGCTCGACTCCACACAGACCCTGACGCTGCCTCCGCTAATTGGTAAGTGGTGCGGTGGGATCACGCAGCGCGGCGTGTCTCTGCCACAGCAGACGGAGAAAACATTCATTTCCTACTTTGAAAAAAAAAAAAAAAAACACAACAACTATCCTCGGCAGACTAATCCCAATTACCTTTGAAGTGAGCACTTCAACTGCATTCAACAATTAAATAACAACTAAAAAAAAACAGACCCATTAAAAAGCTGCTGGAGATGCTCTCAAAATTATAATAATATGGACAGAATTAAAGATTCATTTGTTGAAGCCGCTGCTGACGGAGGCGGCACCTGATGGTTGTGTTGGAAACGTTAAGTTAAAAACAGCATGTGGCGTCACTGCTCTAAGTTTGATCCAACTCAAACTCAAAAGCTGATAATTAGACTCAGTTACTGCTTCCTTTCATACTGTTCAACCTGACACCTAATGACCCCCCCCCCCCCCCCCCCCCCCCCCCCACACACACACACACACACACACGTGAGTTTATTCTTACTGTTGGGCTGGAGGTCTTTCGAAACATATTTTTAAAGGTACGTTCTAGTTGCTGTAATATTTTATTGACCAACGTAATAACTTTCATCTCAGGACGCTGCTAGCTTTATCACCACACAGATACTGTAGGTCACTCAGTTTACCTGAACCTCCACTGCCACCACAGTACATTATACTCTCACTTTAGGTCCTCCACAGAGCCACTGTCAACAGTTTGTATGAGGATCATTATTCAACAGAAAGGAGTATCAGTTTTTTCTGAGACCAACAAAAATTAAATTCACTTGATTGAACTGAGTCTCAAAACCTGGACACATCAAACCAAAACTCCCTGCAAGGCTACATAACACAAGGGTTTCCAACTGGTGGTCCACGCCGCTCCCGGTGGTCCCAGAAGTCATTGCACGCTTTCAATAATGCAAATTCACTGTGGGAATCACTATATTAACCAAATTCATGCAAATATACAACATTTTAGAAAAGCCAAAGTGACTTTAAGGATTAAAGTAGTGCCTGTGCGGTCTTGTCCTTGGTAGACTGTACTTTGCTAATGTTAGAATGCGTCCCTAACGTCACGTTACATCACATGCAGATTTACATCCAAAATTATTTGTTTCCTGAACGGCATCTAAAAAGAGTTACTTCCTGATTTTGCCATTGAAAAAGCATCTTTGCAAGTTTTGGTGAAGAGTAAGAGTAAGAAACATTCCAATCATAAAAGATGATGCTTTTTGTAATTTTGGTGATTTGCTCCTCGCTTCCTCGCTGTAGATTGAGTTCTTAACTACAGTCTGCAGAGGGATTCAGGGTTTGAAATATCGTAAGACTTTTAGGACACGTTGAAATTTGTAGCAGGCAAAAGGTCAAATCTGAAAAGCTCTGAAGAGACTCTGACAGGTTTCACTTCACCTGTGGTCGGTTCAGTTTGGAGTGAAATCATCAGGTTCTTCCAAAGAGTTCAAGCTCTGAACAGCAGAGACAAAAAGCAGCTTTGTTAAATTTTTGTGTTGAATTATTTCTGGGTTTTCCCAAGAGCAACAAAGCCACATGTCCTGAACGACAGCTTTTATATTACTTGTATTCCCCGTAGATGACGGCCTGTCTTCGGTCCTCACAATCCATAGGTCTCCGCAGCTTTCGTTCCCTCTCCAGCCCGTCTTATAACATTTTGTCAGATGTAACTTTATCGGTTGTTGTGATCCTCGTGGGTCCGGTCCATTCGTTCTACCTCCTGCAGTCGCAACCAAACCCCCCCCCCTCCCCTGCTGATCAGACCCGGATCAGAGGTTCACACTCGGCTCTCATCACTCTTGTTCATATCAGAGCTGGAGGGCAGCGCGGCATCAGAGCACAGCATCTGTTCAAAGATAGTAGGTGCTTTGTTCACCCCGACCGTGTTCAGCTCACTCTAATGTTGATATCGGAGTTTCTGAGTGTATTTGTACGTTTCTTCACCATGACATCCTGTCCTGATTCTTCCAGCACCCGCTGAAAACGGTTTAGTGATTGCTTCTTTTATTCCCCTTACTAAAATCCATTCTGTAACTGCAACAATCGGCCAATCACACGCCTGGAAGCAGCAACGATCACCGAGACACTGCAACATTACAAATAACACCGTGCTACGGCGCACAATAATGAAAGCATCGGGGCTGCGACGTCGTCACTCACAGGTTCAGTTGTTATGCGTGTGTGTTTAACAGTGCGGCGCTTTGCTGTGAGACGGAAGCTATAAAAAAGGAGGAAGCAGCTCCGGCTCGCAGACTTTAGAGATGATGTGTTACATCACTAACAGCCGTTTCCCTTTCTCTCGTCGCATGGAAGGTGCAGGCAGTTTTATATTGCCCAGCGATCGCACTGCACACTGGAACCATCTTATTTCATTTGTTTTTTGATTATTTTTTTTTGCGCCTTGCAGAAAAAGTGAGGTAGAGAGGAACGTTTAAGTGTTTACCACAAAGAAAAGACAGAGGACAGCTATGGCTGCCACTCACTCATCAGTATTGTTCTTGCTTTCACCTGATAGATTCTAGTGTCACCGGTTACTGTCACATGACTGTCTTCCTCAAACCCCTTCCTCTGAAACTTTCATGTTGGAGAGGAATGCTTCCACATAAGAAAGAAGAAATATGGTGCTACAGTCGGGGGGGACGACTGTGGGCATGGCCACCCCTGACCACTCCCTCACTCCGCCACTGACTATGACACCATCCCCCGATTATCACTCCTTCAGGCAGAGGGGGAAGAAAACATCAGTGAGATTCCCTGCAAACCGCTGGACGCCACTGATGTCACGATCGCTGCCTGCTGACTTCACAACCGATACTTTGTAAAGGTGAGGCAGACTGCGTGTGTGTTTAAAGCCGGTGAAAGGACTTGAAAGCTTCCTGTTGGGAGTGTAGATCCACAACATTGCCCCGTGCGTCGCCCCGGCAAAGGTCAAAATCGATAGTTGGGATTGGAGGTGGGCAGGGTGTAAAGGAGGGCGCAACAAAAGAAATCCCTGAGAGTTTTTCTGATTGTCAAAGTCATGCAAATATACCGGCGCACACACATGCATCTAAACTGGTGCACTAATGGATTTCTTCACAGTCTGAAGATGTAGGTCTGAAAGAGAAAAGTTCTCTCCTTTGGTCTTCATGTTCACTGAGCTGCTTGTTGCTTATTAAAGGTTTCAGATCCTGGCCTCCAGCTACCGGTGCACTTTCTCTAAATCATTCTGGATAAGAGGATCTGAGAGGCTAAATGCCTGCATCTGTTTATATCCTTATATTGTAATTGCCACCATCCTGTATCGATTAGGCTCAAAAATCCATTGAGCCTAATGTGATTTCATTAAGATACAATCCAAGTGAGCTATTCCAAACAAATACAGCGGACCGGAGAGTCGATCTGTGAAGTTTTGCTGCAACATCCGGTCATGTAAACCTTCTCAAGGCCAGAAGACATCGAAAATCATTTAGGCATCCCGCACTTATCCCTAATGCGTTTTCAATTATCTGTGTTCCATGTGAATTTACAACATCAGGTAAGAGAAAACATTTTGACTGGTTACATCTAAATATATATATATATAACATCAAATATGGAACAGCCGCTCCAGCAGAGGCGGAGGTACCATCATGTTCTACCTCCTGAGGAGAAAACCTCTGATCTCCAGTGTGTTTCATTGCTTCGGTGAGAGATTGAACGAGCAGGAGGGTCATCAAGAAGGTTGAGGCGCCATGTTGCAATACAGGATGGGAACATCAATGATGAAACCCCAAGGAGACAAAGGCATCCCATAGAGTTCTCTCCTCTGCAGTGTTGCATTCAAACCAATGTGTGATAAAACTGAAGGGGAAAAAAGACTTTTGTTTTTCAGACGATAATCCAAAGAGCTCGAGAGTACGATTTTAATTGACATTTTAGATGCGCATAATGAGAGAGAATGGATCTAAGTAGATGTAATGCCATGCACACAGGTGCTCGGTCGTAGCAATCTCAACAGACAAACAAAACACCGGCGCTCACACCCTAATCTTCTTGTCTGTTATGCAGCAAAAAATGAATGTTTTCCAGCTGTAAGCCATCATCAGTGTAAATAACAATAGTAGATATGACAATTTGTGTAAGCGTTTGAGGTTTAGACACCAATCAGAACTGCGGTTACACCTCCATCTTCGGGGGTGGCCGCGTCTGGGTGGTTCATTTACAGATGGATCCAGCAAATTCTGGTTATAATGTTCTGCACAACAGGTCGAGTACAACAGCAGCATATGAGAAACGCTCAGGTGTCTGAACAGGCGACCAATCAGGTCAGTTCAAGACAATTCAAAGTAGCCTCGGCATCTGTTTTGAAGGGAAGTGGAGGATTTTTTTACATGTCAAGGTTTAACCCTGCGACGGCCAGAAGCTCAGTCTCTCCAACCACCACAGCGAGATCAGATCTGTCCATCACTTACCGTACTCGATGTCGTAGAACACGATGAACTTCTGCCAGCGCAGCTCCTCCACCAGCGTCAGCATGACGTCATTGAGGCGGACCGGGGGCCGGGCGGCCAGCGTGTACCGCTGCCCGCCGGGGCTGGGGTTGAACTGGCAGGCGGTCCGCGGCGATCCCTCGCTGTTCCTCTGGATGTACAGGTGGGGGATGTGCATGGCGTCTGTCAGGGACTGCAGGGCGCTGGCTGACGCGCAGCCCGTCGACGTCACCAACGCCAAGATGCCCTGGTTCATCAGCTCGCAGGCTGGAGAGGGAGGGGAGAGAGAGGAGGGGTGGTGAGAAAGAGCAAGGAGCAGACAAACACTCGATAGCAACACATTTAAATAAAATCTAAATATATATAAACATAAATTATCAGTAGTGTAACGTTTTATTATCAACACACTCAGCAGGAGCTCAGGTCTAATGTCAAATGATGTGTTGACCTCTCATTGGGCGCTGCAGTGGATACCAGGCTGCACTGTCATAAATCTACTGAACCGCCTGACAGGTAACACCATTGTTCTCCCTCGGCCTGACCTACTTCTGAACTTCTAAACCTGCGCTCTGCCTCTGAATCCAGCAGTGAGCAGATACCTGGATGATTAAACAGGCCACATATCCAGTGTGCTAAGGCTAAGCTAAGGTTAGAGTTTATCTGGCCTCACTGGGTTGACTGGCAGGTTCCCCTGAATGTTAGCGCGCACGCTCGGTAGTCCTGCCATCCTCAGTTTTTGTGTGCAACAATTACAAATACTAGATTTCCACACATGCAGAGATTACACCCAGTACAGAGTAAAACCCAGGGATGAAAAGGAAAGTCATAAACCATCCTATGATGAGATGTCATGCGTGTGAGTGCAGACATGTGCAGGTGGACAACTTCAGCGATAGCATGCTCCCAAAAACAACTCTCCCTTTACTTTCACCCAATCCCAAAGCACTTCCCACCAAAGATTAAGATGATTAGCATGTTTTGGCTAATAAAAGTATCTGAGTATGCAATGCCATCTAAATCAATATTAAATCAATAATTACAGCTATGAAATATAAACATATTAAATATAATAAATATAATAAATATATAATAAATCCTGAAACTAAAAAAATAGGTAATAGATGGTGAAATATATAAATAAATGTAAATATAACACACAACCGTTACACAAGTTCACAGTCCTCACACACAAAAACAGATGAGTGAATCATACTAGCAATGACTTCAAAATCTAACAGCATTTATCATTGAGTGCTAATATTAGCCTCCAGCCACCTGTACCGTCACAACACCTATAGCTCCGTCAGTCGCACTCATTCACTGGCACTATCTGCAGCTTCGGCCATGTTTTTACTGCCTGATTAAAGCTCTGCCCTCCAAGTGTGACTTCACTTAATCACAGAAATCATTTCCCTACTGAAATCCCCCGGCAGAGCGGACCTTTGCTTTCCAAACCAGCTCCTTGACCTTTGCTGCTAACTCAGTGTATCTAAGCTTTTCCCCCCTCTGAGGCCTCTTCTCCTGCGTCATCCTCCCACTGTGAGCTCTGCAGAGAATACAAGCTGCCACGTTCCTGAATACAAGACGAGATTTAGTCTCAGATAGGGCAGCTATCTCCTGAGGGACTCCAAGCAACTTCCCTAAATCTACTGCCATCTTCCAGTGCCTCTGCGCCCTAAGCTTCCCTACATAAAGCCGGCTCAAAAAATGTTTTGGGTCTGGACTCTTCACCTCCAGGAACGAGATGCAATCGTGTGTCTATCACTTGAGTGCTTTCAATCTACGCACTTTGCCACGTCTCCAGGTGTATTGCCCTTGAAAAAGCAGCGTTTTACACCCTGGCAGAATGAGAAGTCACAAAGCTATGAAACTATGAAAACTAACACATAAAAGAAGGAGAACTACTGCCTAACTCCACTTACACTGCCACTGCTTTTTCGTGGTTATGAATCTCCTTTACAACCACCTTCTTTCTCTTTCCTGCTGATGTTGACGAGCTCCGTAAAAACTGTCCTACACCCAGTCCATTCTCCGAAACACCCATGTTGCTCCTTCCCTACAATTACCCTAAGTGCTGCCTCGGAAACTGACTCATTGGACGTCCACTTCCCGCTGAGAGAGTTACCCTCTGTACTTTTACATTCACAGGCAGCGGCTGTAATAATAAGAATCAAAATAATAATGATAATCTTGTTTATAGAGCACTTTCCTAAACCCACATTACAAAGAGCAACAGCTAGATCATGAAAACAATTTCTGCTCAAGAAATAAGGAAATTAAACAAATTATAAGCAGTTACAGTGTCACCAGAAAAAGAAAAAACAGTCAATAAAAAACAAGTCAGATCAGGAAAAGCTCTCAGATATTGGTACCGTTTTAAGAATAGATTTAAAGGAGGTCACTGATTCTGTTGACCTGATTTCCTCAGGCAGCTTGTTTCATAGCTTCAGGGCTCAGACTGTGAATGCTCCGTCACCTCTGGCTTTCAGTCGCACCTCGGGAACAGATAAAAGGCCTCTGTCCGAGGAGCTCAGGCGACATACCGGCGTAAGAGGTTAGATATGTAGCACAGAGAGAGAGATAGAGAGAGGCCACGAAGAGCCTTCAAAGTCAACAGTGAGATCTTAAAGTTCTACTTAAAAACAAAGCTGCTGATGGATTTTGGAGGCCGATGAATTAAAGCAAATACGATCCGGTGGCGATGGCCAGAGAACTTCAAATAAAAAAATAAAAAAGTATGGCGGATGAGTCCAGAAAAGGTTAAAATTATCAATGAAACCCACATTGTGAGCTCTACAGGCCACCTGCAGCATCCCCCACCAAAGCCTGTGCACGCTTAAACTCCCATGTTCAACTAGATATGGAGCTCCCAAATCCCTCTTCCATACACACAGTGCTGAGGCAGCACTGGGCTCCCAGCTAATCATTCTCTCTGGGCTCTTTCTCTTTGAAGGCAGGTACATCAAACCCTGTTAGGGGCGCACAAAAGTCAGAGCAGGAGGCCAAACTGCAGACACCACAGTTTAAGTTTGTCTGGGAGCAAATAATAATTGAATGTTTGCTGGGTGGCACCGTCTTGTTTCTCAAGAAAAGTTCTGACAAAAGTGAGAAATGGTCTTCAGCGGAGAAATGACAGCATCGGTTTTTAGTTCAAATACTTCAAGCGACCTTCAGTATGTTTATGTTTTCCCGACAGGCAACTCTCTGTCCTCTCTTAACCCCGCTCTCTAGACACTGCGCTTATCTACCACTTAATAATCTACACAGCAGGTGTAGTCGGGCTGTTGGGCTGGATGCTCGGCATACAAAGCTCAGGACATCAGGTTTAGGAATAAAAAAAAAAAAAATAAATAAAAAATAAAATAAAAAATCGGTTTAAGTTTGGAAAAGATCGTGTTTTGTGAAAAATATTCAAAGAAGTAAAGCTGCCTTGTGTCCATGTCCCATTCATCCAACACTATGATGCATTCCTTGTCTTAACCGAGTGGTTTGAGCTGATCGAACACAACCAAAAAAACACATTAATCACACCTGAGTGGCTGCAAACAGGGAAAATAAACAAGACTGTCAATGAATGATTTGCAGAGGTATTCAGTATGAACATTTTCAAACTTTGAAGATGTGTTCATTACAAGTATTTTCACGTTATGGTCAGAAAAATACAGCCTGAGCAGAACGATGTTTCCTGCGAAATATAATATATTTGCTGTTTCAAATCTGTTGTATAGAAACATGTGTTGTAGAGGAAGTTTTTGTCTCCAAGTAGCAAAGCTGAGAGCAGTGTGCAGTTGCACCACGGGGAGGTCGGGTGGCGGGATGTGAAACAGGGGTTACTTAACTTAATGATGAAAGAAAGAGTGTTTAAACTCAACCATACCTTATGTATTTCATTTCACAGATTATTCTTTACAACAGAATGTGTTTTTTACCTGTTTCTATATCTGCTGTTAAACATCAAACTACTTAACTAACGGTTGTGTCTATTTCATGGTTAATGAAAATCAACACAGGAGAGCAACGTACATTGTCTATTCTATTCTAAATGTCAAGGTAGTTTTTTGCCTTAAAAAGCAGCAACTTTCAAACCAGTTTTTCTTCACAACATCAACAACTCTCCGAAGTCACACACAGTTCCTTTCTCCTCCGGTGTTCTCCTCTTACAGGCAGACAACCACAGTTAAGCCTCTCAGCAGCCTTTCATCTCTGGTTAGAGCCCGACTTTCTCTGCAGGGGAATATCTGTCCAGACTTAAAGGTCAAGAGATACTCCAAAGGGCAGCAGGCATGTTATGACTGAGCTCCCACCAGGGGGAATGTAAAAAAAAAAAACAAAAAAAAAAAACACATTTATGCAGAGGCAGAGGAGCATGAAGCACAGCCAGGTAGTCTTCCAGGAAAAAAATACAGAGAGAAAAAAACCAGAGAGTGTGGTGGCAGAGCAGCTGGCTGGTCACAGGGACCCTGCCGCTTAATGTTTGATGAGTCAAACTTGGCTGCACTCGGGCTGAATCTCTCCGAGCTCAGAACAAGCGGAGGACAGCGCCGTGCACGAGCTCATCAACATGCGGCCGTTTTTCTAAGTGTATAAAATTCGTCTTTATTAAGCAGGAACTGCGTCGTCAGCATCCGGCACTTTTGGAAAGAGATGACGAGGCAATAATTCCACCAACAAAATTTAAATTGTCTGAAAGATAATGAGACAAATGTGGCCTGTGTGAAGGGGAGATAATGAACTTGTACTGACACATTTAGAGTGTAATCTTGTATTAAATTGGTAAATGTTTTTTTTGCTAAAAGCCCACCAGATAAGATTGGAATCTGACTCATTGGGTCAATTTATTAAAAATAAATCACAGCTGATTCCGCACATGATGGAAGTCAGCTGTGGAGGACAACGTAAGGCTTTAGTTTTATCGCTCTGCTGGGAAACAATGGATATGGGACGCAGTGTCTTTAATCCCATATGTTTTTGTTTTCACCAAAAACAGCAAAAGCTACTCTAATCAGATCTGGGGGGAAGATTATCTATGGGCCAAGGAACAGGGAGATGTAGAAGCTAATTTTACTCTTTTTTCCACTGGATTTCTTCACTAGTTTACCACCTACGAACTGGAGCCCGACTCACATGACACCTGCACATCTGGAGTACTGAAACGCCTCTAACAGAACATGGAGCCAAGGACCCAAATTAGGAACTGAAAGTTGCCGACTTGAATTCACTGAACAGAAAAAACTGAAAATCTCCAGAACACATCTCTTCACAACCTGCTGTGTTTGATGTTTTTAAAACGTAAACACCATGAAAATATTAAAGCTCCATATTTTCCTCTTCTACTGTGTTTTTATTTGAAGTGTTGATCCATAAGAAGATATATTAGTGGTTTTAAGAACCAAAAAAGCATCTTCATGTAGTTTTACATCTTCTCTCTGGCACTCTTGTAACAACAGGATAGTGAACCAATCAGAAGAGAGGAGGCTCTGAGCCTCTCTTCTGATTTCTGAGTGAACGAATAAAAATACAGCAGATTTCAGGTAACCACTCAGAGAAACTAAATCCTACAAGGTTGGATTGTGGGTCCAGGTGGGCGGGGATTGGGGTGTGGCTGAGGGGGGTTGTGACATCACAAAGTTCCAGAAGTCCTGACAGCTGGTTTTAAGGCTCAGTTTCTGAATACAGGCTGTGTGCATTTCTCTGTGGACTGAGGCTTTGATACTTTCACAGTATTAATATAGAACCTAGACCTGATCTATAATCAAACAACACATGGACAGAGACCTTTAGACTATATGGAACTTTAAAAACACAGTTCTATATCCCGAATTCCCTCTCTAGCTCTCTCAACCGTCACCGCTCCCTCTCTCCCTCTTTTTTATCTCATTCTTAAATGAGTCAAGAAGTCGACAACGACGACTAACCTTGTTCATAATGTCAATAAACCATGAAAGGTGTCCGTCGTCTTAAAGAAGGAAGCTACATACTGTAAGTTGTAGTTAATGTAGTGATTGTGTTTGACCAATCAGCAAGAGCCAACCCTCCAATCCCTGGGTAGCCGTCACACAGGAACTAAACCAGCCCCTGCTTCCTCAGGGTTAATCCTTTCCTGCCAGAGCTGGGTACAGCTCATGGTCTGATCTTCAATTAAACAAAGACCCATAACACATCACCTCATCATTTTGTTGATGTCTCTCCTCATGACAGGAACAATCACATTTTAATGAGCGCCGGAGTATCGGGGACTGAAATTCACAGTCACTTCGGCTCCGAAATCACAGAGGACCTATTAGCATAATATACTAGAATAGGACTAATAGCTTTGGAGGCTTCAGAAACACAATGCCGGTAGCTGTTGGGATAACTCACTCAGCAGCCAGCTAAAATGACTTGGGTTGCGACGTGACTCACTCGCTCTGTGAGTCCACAGTGAGTCATGGTTTCATCCGTGCTAAATGAAGCCTGTGCAATATTTAGCCGAAGCGACTCCCTGTGCATCCTAATGACACTTACAGAGTGACTCCTACCAGACGGCGGGAGACAGAAGCCATTAGAGTCGGAACAAGACAAAGATCTCCCTCCCTCTGCCTTTCTCTTCCCCAGTGTGATCTTTATCAATATCTTGCCTCCAAATTAGCTCGCAGAAACAAAGCAAATCCATCTTATCCTTGAGCAGGGGGTTATGGATTTATACCGAATTCCTCTGCATGCCATCACGGCCTCTCAGATGACGCAGCGGAGACTTAATGTATTATAGATGCAGGGCGGGTGTTGAAATGATATCACATTCAGGGGATACTCAGTCTGTACTGTGAGAGTGATTTGTCGGAGATGTAAACATCCTTACAGCTGCGAGCAATTTCATTGGGTAAACATATGGTTTTCAGGAGTGAGAGGCCTCCCTGCCGTGCAGCCCGATGAGGTGGTTATGCAAACCCTGCATGTAATGCATTATCAGGCTGAGAAACTTGATGTTATACAAATGAGGAGTAGCTGATGCTCCTGCAGTTGGTTTTCTTGGTCTTCTAATAATACATTAAAAGCTGCAGCTAATTCGTTCATTATTGTGTTTCTTCTTAATCTCAACATTAGTTTTGTGCTCTGTGTAAGCATGATGAGGGCATTGTATTTGAGCAAAATGAAACAATGGAAACGATTGCTTACGAAGAATATCTGCAAAATGAAAGCAAATTGATCAGATGTGAGTTTCTATAAGTCACAGAATTAAAACCATTAAACGCTTATGACACAATAAAGCAGAGTTGTCCTGCTCCTTAGAGGCGTTTGGAGTGAAAGCCAATATAAACAGGCAGGAAGCCCATTCATACCACCTGCAACAAAGGACCAGAACCAGCACTTCCAACTCAGCAGGACAGACAGGAACTAAACATTTGAAGCGCTTCTTATTCCAAGTCGCAGTCAACCTTTCATGATTTGTTGAACTCACTGCTAAAGCCTCACACTAGCGCGACCTGACTGACTGGTGAGCACGGTGAACAGGATGGGGACTGTGATCCTCAGTCACTTACATTAATGGCCCGTATGAATTAGAGGAATAATTACAGCAAACACAAACTGTATTCATTTCTTTATTACCTCTACCAAGGAGGTTATGTAACCACCTGCGTCTGTTTGTTTGTCAGCAGGATTACACAAAAAGTGCTGAACGGATTTGCACCTATCTTGGTGGAGGGGTGGATCATGGACCAGGGAAGAAACCATTGAAGTTTGGTGCAGACCTGGATCATTTGCTATGAATCTGATTTTTTTTCCTGTGAAGTCTGATTTATGTTGTTTGACTTTTGCTTCGGCGGAGATCTGAGCTCTGCTGAGCCAATTTTTCTTTTTCTTTTTTTATTATTCCAGGATTTCACTGGGTCAAGTCTTTGACCTGAATCAAGTCTCAAAAAAATGTTAATGTTTGTGATTCAGTCAGACTGGAGTAACGTCTCAAGTCTAACATTAACAGTTGTCTCAGCAGCCCACTTTAAACTGTAATATGTTCATTTACATGGAATATAGAGGAAGTATTCAAAACTAGAGTAGAACAAACTCATCTGCCTTGGCCAAATGATTTTCCTGTACCAGATCCAGTTTATTTTCTGGATCTGGAATAATTTGTAAAAACTTACAGATCTCAACACTATTAGACAAAAGTGTTTTGTCCTGTCTCTCAAGGTTAATGAGTGGATCGCAATGGATCCGCCCCTTTAACTGGATCAGTACCAAAATGTAATGGGTTCCTCCCTGGCCCATGTTCCATCCCTCCACCAAGTCTGGTGCAAATCGGTTCAAGACTTCTTGCTTAATCCAGATGATGAACAAACAAACAAACAAAAACAAACAAGAAAACAAACACACCAATACACAGACACGGTGGATTAGCAGCAGCCATAACTGTAACATTATATCTGCTATGTTCACTGAGGCCAGCAGTCACATTGGCAGCCTACCAGTCAAATCTGGGGTTTACAGCACTTGTAGACTGTGTTACCTAATCAACTCCACTTTGGCAGCGAAGCAGGCGACATTCAGAGATCCACTTGTATTGTAAAAAATCTAAACAGCCTCAGATCCACTGCTTATCTACCCACTGTGGCCCGCAGATAAAAAAATTAACAAGCCACATGAGCTGCCTTCTCTGTTACCAAATCCACATGTTGAGAATGAACCTCATTTCTGACGTGGTGTACACTTGTATCAGATCAGCAGACCATCCTGAATATCCAGCTGTTGCTTTTTAATCTCACCTCCGCCCTTCCATGGCCTCGGGCTCTGGATTGTTTTTAAGTAACCGCGACACAATAAGAGGGGAAATGAGATTCATTCATGTGTCACACGGAGGCCAGGGAAGCACAGATAATCGATAGGCAGTGGAAACAGATAGCCAGACGGGACTAACAAAACAAAGGAATTAGTGCTGCTAAGGCAAGGCCTGGTTGAACAGATCAGTGGCACGAGACAAAGCAGCAAGCCGAGGGGATTCTGTTTGTCTTACTCACTCTTTGTCCTCGTCTCCTGTCTATCTTTAAATCCCTCACTCCTGCAAACACATTAGTTCTTTTCTTTACAGTATTAGTCCGCAATATCTTCACGTAAATGAGGCTTTTGTTTTGCTGCTATGGATCAATCAAAGCACATCTCACAAGAGATGCAAACAGCAGCGTGAGTCACAACACGACCATTTGCTCTTTTTAACTGACAGCAGAGGAACTTTTTTTGTATATATATATATATATATATATATATATACATATATATACTCTCACGCTAAGTCTAGTTTTTCCGGCTGAAGTCATTCTTCTGTGTTTTCAAAAGGAATATGTTAAGTTTAGACGCAGCTGCCGGAGTAAGAGGCTCTTTCAAGCAAAACAATTATTTTGCTTGAAGACAGAATTACCAGCAGAGACAAATGTCAACCGCGAGCGAGACGACCTGAGTATAGCTGTTTATCCACTGATGGCTCAGGAAACTCCCGCAGTCAAAGGATCAGACAGGTTGTAAACAAGCCAATGGCTTATCCACCATCCACCCTCCGCCATCCTTTTGAAATGGCGGTAAACCAGGAAGTGAGAGCATCTGAAGTGTTGCTCCAGGAAACCTCACAGGTAAAATGAACCCCCCCCCTCGAATTGAGACAACTCGGAAAGTCCAAACACCAAACACAGAGGACGAAAGTAAATGTTTGGTTGATGGTTGATGGCTTGACTCATGGTGCACATTCACATACGGCAGATGAAAACTTGTATTATCTTTAAAGAGAACTGGGAGGGAGCCGTGGTTGCAAACTACAGTTGAATCACCACTTCCCTCCATACTGCACTTTAAGCTCATTCCACTCCTCCTCTGACTCCCTCCTTTATTCTGTCACTTCCATCTCTCTCTTGTTTCACCATCTTGATGTCTCAGTCCGTCTCCTCCCCTCCTTGCCTCCTCTGGGCTTTCTGCTTTGATTCCTGCTGTGTTTCCTTTCATCCTTCTGCTTTTCATCATCCTCTCAAGTTAAACTCTCGATCAGCACCTCCTTCATATCTCCATATCTCCCATCAACCATCCCTTCTTCTTTCCCCTCCCCTCATCCTCTATCTCCCTCCCTCTCTTCCTTCATGCTCTGAAGTTGATGTCTCTCCGAGTCCCTGTTTCCTTTCTTTCATCTGGATACTTTTGGCTAAAGCGTCATAAGAAGTACGAGCTCGTGGAGTTTTAGAACGGGAGGCTCCGGGGGGACCTGAGCCTCCAGCTCTGGCAGCAGCAGCAGCAGCAGCGCCTTGCTCTGCTGGCTGAACTCAGAAAATCAACAGATATTAGAGCAAATATCAGGGAAAATCACTCCCTTAAACCAAATACTTTGCTCATAATTTGGGGTTTCTGATGTTGCATTAGCTTAGACATTGGCTACATGTGGACGCTGTGACAACAGAAAATGTGCGTGACGATGCCTCGTCCCGACTGTACGAACAATCAGTACGACGTGAAAGAGAGTGAGGTGCCATAAACCCAGTGAAACTCTTGAGTCATCCATCCTCTGCAGAGACATTAGATTGTGATCATCGTTTTAGCTAATTAACTACACATGACATATACTTGTCATTTGTAATTTTTTTTTCTTAAATCATGTTCATTTTATTGTTGTGAATGTTCTTTTTAGTCATGATATTGTCTAATGACAAAAATACTGCTGCTCACCGAGTTCTAGTTTCGATGTTGCAACTTTAATTGTTTCTGTTCTTTCTTCTGTCTTAATTTGTTAGCTTTTCTTTTTTATAAACTTTATAAACTTTTATTGTATCTGAGCCTCTCTGTCTCTCTCTCTCTCTCTCATATATAACTACACTGAATATAAATAACTTGACATTTAAAAAATGTAAATTAAAAAGAAAGTTTAGTGTTTAACAGAACTAAAACTCAACTTTTTGAGATAGACAGATGAATATACAAACAAATAAATATGCAAATAAATAAACTGTTTTGCACATTTCCCTGTGGCTGTGTGAGCGATGAACAGATGATTTGATAAAAGACTGTTAAAGTCAGATAAAGATGAGTGCAGGTGCTTTATGGGTAAATGTGTAAAATGTAAACAATGTGTAGTTAAATTGTGCTGTAATGCTACGATATATTAAACAAGAAGGGAAGATAAACTCATAAACGTTTATCTTGCCTCTTTATCACCTTCCTCCCAACACACACACACACACACACACACACACACACACACACACACACCACACACACACACACACACACACACCACACACACACACACACACACAACACACACACACACACACACACACACACACACACACACACACACACACACACACACACACACACACACACACACACACACACACACACACACACACACACACACACACACACACACACACCCCTCCCCCTCAGTGTTGAACATGGCTCCCTCTGCCCTCAGAGCTCATTTTTCACCTCGGGCCGATCAGGTCTTAATTTCTCTCATGCTTAATTAAACTATCTATCTCCATGGATCTGTAGCCCCATTACCCATAACACCCTACACCACCACAACAGCACCCCACCCCCCACCCCCCTCCACAATGTCTCTGTTAATAGGGAGATGAAATGAATGACCTGTAGAGATAATAATGCTGCAGACTTTATTGTGGCTGACAATCCCCAGGCCTCAGCCTCCAAGCAATGCCCTGTGGACACTGGGGGAGTGTGTGTTTACACATGTGTCTACATGCCTTGTCTTTACATGACTGTGTGTGCAGAGAAGTATGAAATCCTTTACTCCTTTTTTAATGGAGGAGAGATGCACTGAGAATCAAGAGCCCCTTCTCCCAGTTAAACTTTGACCAGAGGCTAAGACTGGCATACTAATGTTGGCATGTTATCATTTCAAACATTAGCATGTTAACATGGTGCTATTAAGCATGTAATCTGCCAGCACTTTCCATGTAAATACCTTACCGTGCTAACATTAGCATGTAAGTACAGCTGAGGCCGACAGGATAAATGCATATTTTGACATGTGGGTGGTGCGACATGAAAAGTTTATAGATCACTGAAGTTATTCAGAGTCAGCGCTCTCCCCTGAAGATCATGCTGACACAACTGCTGACAGCCATCAACGTTATTTTGAAGTCCAGGATCCTGCAGACCCGTGTTCAAGTCCCAGCTCAAATGCGTGTTAGGTTTAAAACTAATGACCCTTTTAAAACTAAGGGAAAGACAATGGGTTCGGTTCTATATTGAAAAACTGATCTGAGCGCTGTGAATTGCCTAAACATGTCCATTAAAATGTTCATCATGTTTTAGTTGCTACAAACCAATAAGTGCGACGTCCCAAATTTGCATCCTGGGACTTTTTGTCAGACGGCACCCCCCCCCCCCCCATTTACATTTTTGCAACTTTGCAGATACATGGATTAAAACTGTTTCCACATTTTGCTGCTAAAAAAAATCTTCTTTGAATGGGACGAGATACATGTATATATGTGTGTTAAATACGCATAACTACATTCCTCTAGTATATATTTAACTGATCTGAAACTTATTTCTTTTCATCGTGAAGGGTTAATTTACACCAGTATTTCCGTGCTACTGATGAAATGAGCTGTGTTCTATAGAAAGAGTCTCTAACTATCAGCTGTATTGGCATGAGTCTCAGTGGAGACAGGAACAACTGTAGAGGTTGTAATCAGTAATGGGTTCCAGGCCTGGGCAGAGATAATGTGCAGCAAAATAAACAAAAGCAATGTCTGTATCGAACCTCCATCTCGTCTCATTATATCTCCTCTTAATTCACACAGACTCTGGCTCTGGGTGTTTCCATTGAATGTGAATGTCTGAGCAGCTGACGTCAAATTGTGAATGACTTTTCGGTCTGTTTTCTCCGACAGTGCAAAGAGCCGGGATCATTAAACCTGGATCAGTTTACTGAGGAATATATGTGCATCTCATTAGTATGAAAACGTGTTGATTCCTCCACCTCACACAGCTGTCGGATTTTATCAGATAAACATGTGTTTGCACAGTGTGTCTGTCTGTGTGTGTGTGTGTGTGTGTGATTGTAGTAGTAGTAGCAGTAGCAGTTGTTGTTAAAAGAAACGCTGGGCAGAATTCTCATATCTACAAATGCAAAGCAGCGACCATTACAGGCCAGACACTGTGCTGCTTCAAATATTCAAAACCCTCATCCAACAACAACCTAAAGCCATGTGCGTATGGTAATATTGTGTTTGGATACTTCACCGCTCATGGCAGCCAGCAAGCCTCATCCAGAGAAATAAAGTTATGTGCGATCACTTCACAAAAGTTTTGGTTTTATGGGAGTTGTGCTGGCAAACAGCAGAGTCAAAGGAAGGTGTGTTACCATGTGGTTAAACAGTAGTTGAGACAATTCTGTCTCTTGTGCCGTCTTTGTTCTTATTCTGATATTACTGTCATCAGCTCTGGCCACAACATAAGGTGATGCTATAACTGCTATAATCCACCTGATGAATATAAGTCAAGCAATCAGCCTCTTTTATCTCTGTTTTGGTCTCCACCAACTCCTGACAAAAAAAATCTGGCTTTTTAGCTGCTAAACTTTCAGCACCTGCAGCTAAAAAAAGATAAATTATTCTCTGTGGGTTTGTTAATACAAGCCAGACATATCACATTACAAAAAGTAATTAGCTTCAATGCTAAAGTTTTTAACATTAATGCATTGAAAAACCCTTAGAGTATCCACAGCAGAGAGTGTAACTGGATCCAAACCAAAATACGAATCCCTTCCCAGTCCTGTATCATAAACAGCAGCTTGCTCAGCCTCAGGTTAGAGTGAGACAGCTCATCAATATGATTGACAGGTGGGAGGAAGGCGGGACTAACAACAAAACACCTGCCATCAGGTGAAATATGTCTGCTTAAATCCACCCACATCGTGACAAAGGAGCAGACATGTGGTCGGACCTCCATGCTGCATTCAGGGAACTCTGGGAATCAAAGAGCTGAACATTTGCATGCAAGGTTGTACAGCTCGTTCACTCAGCCGCTCGCCCTCTGACACATAAACACAGTAAAGAAGAACTTAATTATAGTGTTGGGCCGTTACCCAAAGCTCCTTAGTCCCACAGGTGAGGTGATTGTTAGTGGGATTTTAAACATCGGCCCTGGCAGCGTTAATGTCATTTCCTAACCATTAAGCTGAACACCATGGAGCATTAAATGTGCAGGCGTCCAACGGGTGTGTATGCATATGTGTGTACGTGTGAGACAAAGGGAGAGGGGAGTGTGTTAGGGCGAGAGGTAATGATGTATTAGGGAGAGCAGGATCGTCTCAGGGCATCATTCATCACAGCGAGACAACTGAGGGACAGAGCCATCCGTCAGCCTTCACCGCAACACAACGCACACAGACAGACACACAACAGACAGACAGACGGACGGACGGATGGATGGATGGAGACCTGAAGAAAGCACGATCTGGAGACTGACAGGGCTGACGAGACGGATAGACAAGTAGGTGTCGAGGTGGAGCAATAAAAGACAAAAAAAAGGGGGAAAGTTCAGCTCAAGGAACACGCAGGAGGAAGTTAGGAATGAGTGAAATAGACAGAAGGACAGAAAGACAGACAGAGTGAGGAGCAGGTCAGCTGAAGCCCTACCCATAATGCATCTACACAATCTTGGAAAACGCAACCTAGTCAATCAGTAACAATAAAAACAAATTAAATGGTCAGTGTTGTCATATTGACATTTAAGGTGTATTGATTGATTTCCAAATGTCAATCATGTATTGAGTAACACACAAAGAAACATTCCACCTTAAAAGATGCCGGAAGCCTCTGAGCTGCTCAGTGAATTAAATAGATCATTAGTAAAGATGAAGAGACAGAACACATCCTTTCATTCATCATTCACTCGTGATCAAACTGTTCATAAAGTCAGTCTAACATTTGATCCTGTGATCAGAGTTGAATGCTGATAGTTACCGTAGAAACAATGGTTACATAACCTTCGAAACGAGCTGCAACCTGAGTGCTCCGGTACCTGTACAAACAGCACTACACCTCTGCTTACACGACACCACAACCCCACAACGGTCCAAGACAGTCCAATCACCGCAGCTAATCCAACATCCCACAAATAAAGCACTAATGGTGAGTGGGTGTGGGTGGGAAATGAAGGCCACACCAGCATCAGCAGGTCCGCCTGGTTCCTTGTAACCTGACGTCACCTGCGAGGAACCAATCGCCCGGGAGCCGATCAAGAACCCTGTCAATCAGACTCCTGTTTACATGCAAATCAGGCACACACACTCCACATCATACGAACAATACAACACTTGAGCATCTCTCTATTTACTTTTAGGCTCAGCTCTTCACCAATTCCTCTGTAAATATAGCAGGTCCACAGTGAGAATCCCCGGTGGCCTCTTGAGTTGAGGCACAACTCAAGAACTGCGGTGTCTGGGGAACTTTTGTCGCAGGTCATTCCCCCTCATTTCCTGTTATCTCTGCCATCGCTCCAAGAAAATAAATAAGTAAATAAAGACGACACACAGTAATAAAACGTGTGTCAGTGCATACACAATGTTTTTTTTTTCTTTTTTACGAGTGGGGCCCTGTTATGTTTGTGTTTCACGGAAACACCCATGAGGATACACTTCCACGAGCACAAGGCGACGTGATTCATTACTCTCCAGTAGGAAGAAGAAATGTAGCAGAGAAGAAGACTGCAGCTTTCAGGATATTTGGCAATGGCTTTATGAGGCAGGAAATATATGTGACGTGTTTGATAAGCATCAGAACTTCAGCAGTAAGTGACTGATTAAAGAGTTGATAGATATAAATCAGAAGAAATGAGGATTTAAAAACTTCATAAGCAGCACATGTGGCTGCTGTTGGTTGCCGTGCGTGAGTTTTCTTTCACATTCTGGTAGGATCTGATGCCTGGTCTGTCACTGAAGGGGACATATGTTCATAAGCCATTTATCGTGCACGTGGATCCCTGAAACATTTTCTAAAATCAGAGTCCGTCAGCAGAAACAGGTGAAGTGATGCTGTCGTGAGTTGCAAGTCCTCTCGCTCCTAATCCTCTCCTGCTGGAGGAAGCACATTTCTCTGTCTTCTCCTACACTGAGCTCGGTGTGTTTGCATTTCAAGACGTGACGCGCTGGCGTCATGAAATTTCATGTGGCCCAGTTGAAGAAGGCTCAGCCAGTTTAAAGCAGAGAACGTATGGATCAGGATCAGGTACGTCTCCGAGGGATTAAACCTCTGGGCTCGCCTAGAGAAACCCCTCTTACTATAACACCCTCCTACTCCCTGCTATCTAAAGCCTTCTTACATAAAGGTCATTCAACTAGAACTTCAATTCTACGCAGAGGATTTCTGTAACGGCAGCAGAGGAATTACACCTGAATCATTTATGTCAGCCCAAGCCAAACTAATGGTTCAGATCAGTGCAGAGTTTTCAGGGAGATGTTTTTGTTCAAAGCAACTTGACGGCAGATGGTTCACATGATGAGTCAAACTCTCGACTTGTTTATTCCCAAAACGCAGCCGCCAAAAGCACACAAAACAACCAATTTACAGATTTTGTGAAGCTTAAAATATTCAAACAGACACTGCGTGGCTCTGTGTTTGACAACCAGCGGCTGCTTGTTGCTTGTGTCCACACAGAGAAATGAAATGGCTCCGAATGTAATTGTGGATCTTGGGTTTTGTTTGGCCAGAGCTCTTGGAACCCATCTGCCTGGTGGATTACGGTTCTGTGGTGCCAACAAACAGCAGCCTCTTCACAATCATTTGTCTCACTTGAACCATGCAGACCTCCTTCATGGCAGCGCACGGTGTGGATCTGGGGTTGTATCTGAGTGTTGTGTAGGCGCCGTGGCCAAAGGGACACTTGACGGGCCCGGCAGGAGTCTGGAGGGCGGCCGTTCCCTCAGTGAACATGTTGGCTGTTGTTGTTGTGTTTGATGTGCAGTTTCTCCCGCTCTATCCTGAACCAGCTGAACCTGCCTCCCCTCAGGACAGCGAGTAGTATAATATCATGTGGAGAAGCACAGTGCGATATCACTGAAGAGCAGTTATGAGGGTTGGAGGGAACGTATAAAAATAAACTGTAGTAAAGGTCACGTAAGGGCATGCTTGTTTGTGCAGCCTCTGTATTCTAATGGAGAGCAGGCAGCAGAAAACAACTCTGGGGGTGAGGCAGGGATGAACGAACGGCCCGAGGGACAGATAAATTGAACTCTTTCGCGCACGCGTCGGGTACGAAGGAAGGTGGTGATGGAAATGATTTCTGTGATAACAAATTCAAAGTATTCACATCACCACACAACTCAAGCTGACAGCTTTAAGTCTCACACTTCTGCTTTTCATTCAGTCCAGCTACCCCACCGCCCTGAATGAATAACGAGGGTTTAAAGATATTGTGGATGGTCACTAAGGCATGATATCGATTAAACTAACATTTAACTACCCTGAAAGATGGGGCTGCATTGCATTTGCATTTATCAGACACCTCCAAATCATTTAACTGCAGGACGTTTATATATACACATCATAACTCTCTAAAAAGCTGCTTCTCTGTTGTGAAACCACTCGGAAGATAATCAGCTTAACAGTCCTAGTGTTTGTCTCTGCCTCAATAACACAACTAGTTTTTATTGAATGTTCAAAATCTGTCTACACCCCCGAAGATGTTTTGTCAAATATCAAATACATGTATAAGCCACTAAGAAAGTGATAAAATTTGAGGTTTTCATTATGTAAATTGAGATTATCTGCACACAGGGTTAAAGTTCTGCAGCTTCTCTAGACTGAAGAGTCGTTGACCAGGTTTCCATCCAGCCTGGGCCCACCTGCACTGTCCAGGAAGAGCCAAAACCAAGCGGGAAACCTCCAGGGCTTAAAAACCTGCAGTTCCTCTAATGACCACTAGAGTCTGGCTCCAACAGTGAGTCAATCCCCATAGACTCCCATGTTAAAATGTCCAACTTTACAGCAGAAATAAACATGTTTACAGCCTGGTACTAAAACACTTTTGGTCTCTAGGGCTAATTCCCTCCTTCATGAAAACTGTTTATATAACTCACCTGTTTACATTTTATTAAGGCTTAAAGTTATGGAGAATTGAGGGCGTGGCCTCTTTGAGTGACAGGTATGCACCGAAATCTGAACTCCACACACGCCCCTCCTCATTTTTGGACTAGCTGGGAGCTAGGCGTGGGGTCAGACGCTGCCAAGATGGCGACCGTGAAGCAGCTCACTCTGAGCTTTGTCAGAAACCTACGGGTGACTACGTCCATCTTTATTTACAGTCTATGGCCAAAACATTTCCTGTTCAGCCAAATTCACTCTATAATCCAGTGTGTGGACATTCTCCTTCAGTGAACCTGCTCATCTAAATACAGACCTGGATGTGCACACAGCTGCTGGAGAGTCTTTATTTCCTCATGTCCAATAAATTTTCCGGTCTTTTCTATCAACAGTTCCTTCTGTGTAATGACAATGAACAAAAACAATTCTTGTTGTAATATAGAGCATGTTTTACATTATATCTTGCCTCATTACTGAGCAGCTCACACAGTCTGATTGCAGTTCTGTGAAAAATGAGGAGAAAATTAATTTGGCTGGAAGAAGCTGCTTTTGGCAGGTGCACAAGCTTGTTTACCAGCTCTTGGCAGGTAGACCAAGAAGTTAATTCCGGACCCCACCAATGGCCCTTTTAAGGTACATCTATCAGCTAATTTTGATGAATGACCAGTTAAAACAGTTCATCACTCACAACAACAGCAGCAGCAACATGCTTGGCTGCAGCACAGAAACACAGAGCTGACCGGACAGATCCAAACTTCAAGCTAAAATCCCCCTGCTGAGCCCTGAGGGGCAGCGCTCCAACACGAGTGTGAAATATCTCCGCCTGACGGCCTCTTCCTCCTCTTCCTCCTCCTCCTTCCCGGTCTCTCTGAACTCCCTGAGGAGCAGAGCAGCACGGTGGTTCCTGTCAGCTTTCACAAGCAGCTGAGAGGAGGGTCAGAGGTCAGCGCCTCATCCCAGAAACAGAGCAGCGTCTGGGGGAAAGTGAGGCCCAGCGGAGAGCCTGCAGATCAAGGACGCACTCATTCCCCCATCACAGAAGAGAGGGGAACGGAGGGAGGAAAGAGGGAGGAGAAGAGGGCGATAGTAGGGAAGATGGGAGGCAGGAGTTGGAGAGGGGATGAAGAGGGGCAGAAGGAGAGTGGAGGGGGAAGAGAGGATGATTACAAGGAGGTGTCAGGAAGAGATAAAGGTAAGGAAGTGATGGAGAATAATGGAAGAAAAAGAGGGGAGGAGTAAAAGGGGATGAGGAAAAAGGGTAGGATTGGAACTAAAGGATGAGGAACAGTAGCAGGAAGACATTTAGGGGGAAAGGTAGGAAAGGAAGATGGTTACAGGAAAGGATGTGATGAGAGAACAAGGCAGAATAGAGGAGGGGGGTAGAGGAGAGGAGATGAACAAAGGGAAAAGGAAGTAAAGGAGAGAGGAGATGAAGAGAATAGGAAATATAGGACAAAAGGACCGGAGATGAGGAAAGAACAGAGGAAAGGAGACAAGATGAGGAGAACATTGAAGGAGGGAAAGTGACAGCAAGGGAAGAAGAAAAGAGAGGAGATGAGGAAAAAGAAGACAGGAGAGAGGGAAAGAAGGCAGACAAAGAAAGGAGGAGAGGAGGACAGACAGGAGACAATACATTGGAGTTGGAGAAAGGGGAGTAAAGGAGTGAGGAAATGAAGGAAAAAGAAGACAGAAGATTAAGAAATGTATGAGTAAAGGAGGAAAAGAGGAGGGAGAAAGAAGACAGGAGAGTAGGAAAGGAGAGATGGGGAGGAGATGAAGAGAAGACAGACGAAGAGGAGAAGAGGTCAGACAGGAAATGAGGAAAGGAAGGAGAAGGGGGAAAGTGAGCAAAGGAAGGATGAGATGAGGAGGAGAGGAAGACAGAATAGGAGAGGTAAAGAAAATGAAGGGGTGATGAGATGAAAGGACATGAGTCCAGAGAAAAGGAGAGGGAGTAAAGATGAGTGGATGAGGAGACCAATTAGAAGGCAACGTGAAAAAGAAGAGAAGAGAAGATAGGAGGAGGAAAAGAATCGTGAAGGAGAGGAGATGGGGAGAGGAGAAGAGAGGAGAGGAGATGATGAAGAAGTAAGAGCGAGGAGCTGAGGAGAGGAGAGATGTGGTGGAGGATCTGTGAGCATCTCGGTGGAGTTGAGCCTTTGAAAGGAGGAGCAGCTATATTACCATGTAGCGAGCAGGGAAGGAGCTCTCCATACATTATTGATAAAGAGGAGCATGAACACCAAAGACTGGAGCATCAAACGTGTGTTTGAGCAGCTCCTCCAGCCTCCAGAGTGTGTGCAGGCTGGGTGAAGCCTCCGCCGCTCCCCTGGGTCATCGCATCTTAATATCCACACAACAAAAGGACGGAGGCCACGAGGAGCACAGGGCCCGGATAACTGCACACGCTTCTGTGCATGATGCAATTGACCCTCAGCTCTACTCACGTCTACATTACTGAGATGAAGGGTTAATGCTGGAACGTAAACAACTGTGGAACGCGTCTGACAGACGATGTGCCCCGTTTCACTGAAACCAGCAACCACCCCCCCCAGGTTCCCCTTCCTGTCTCAGAAACAAATAAATAAATCAGCTGCACTCGCGTGTCAGAGCACAACGAGCCGCCAGTGTGGTGTGTATCACATTCTACACATGCTGATTTTAAATTTTTAAGGATTAAATATAAAAATGCTGAAATTAAATTCAGTGTGTCGTAATTTTATTTTATTAATGTATTTATTTTGTGCTTCATGGAGCATTTTGGTCCAGATAAGGGCAGAGCTTTTCTTAATTATAAGCACACTTTGTTTCAAAAAGCAGTGTGTGTGTGTGTGTGTGTGTGTGTGTGTGAGAGAGAGAGACAAAGGACGCATTTTAGAATAAAAAATAAGAAAAAGAATAGGCCTTATTTAATAATTAATATTATGTTGTTAGTTGTCAGTAGAAAAAAAGCGGCTAATTAAACCTGAAGTAAAAAAAAAAAAAAAACAAAAAATTAAATCTGCCCAGAATAAAAAGGTCTGTGTGGCCAAATGAGGGGTTTCTGCACTTCATCTTAACTTTTTTAACATTTTAATAGGGAAGAACAAAACAGGGTTTGTGATCCTTGGAATTAAATTAGAACTGATTTAAGAAAAAGAATGTAGTAGAATTGAAAATGATGTTGTTTGTGTTGTTGTTTGCAATCTATGGACAAGTTATCGCAGCCGTTCTATATTGTGCTGTATGTTGTGGTCTGCAGCAACTATTTCTTTATCTGTGGAACATGAGTCAGCTGTCAGACGTCTTTATTTAGATGTGGTGTCATCGTGTCACATCGTGGTCATCTCAATAATCTGATCAAATAAATCAATGTATTCCACAACCATGAAAGTTTAGACATTGCTCGTGGTTAATGAAAAGCAGAGGACTGATCAGGACATGTCCTTAAACTCTAACATAAAACACATTTCAAGGACTTTTTTTCAACCTGCGTAACTTTGTAAAAATCAGACACATCCTGTTTCTGAAAGATGCAGAAAAACCAGTCTGTACTTTTGTTACTTCTAGGCTGGATTATTGTAATTCCTTATTATCAGGATGTTCCAATAATCTCCAGTTGATCCAAAATCCTGCAGCTGGATTACTGACAGAAACTAGGAACAGAGATCATATCTCTCCAGTGTTAGCTTCTCTGCATCGGCTCCCAAAATAAAATCTAGAACAGAATTTAAAATCCTCCTCCTCAACTACAAAAAGTAGGTCTTAAAGAGAGTCTCCAGGAGCAGAGTCGGAGACAGAGGCTTCACCTCTCGGGCTTCTCTCCTGTTGAACCATCTTCCAGTTTGGATCCCTCCCCAGGTTTGAGAGCAGCCTTAAAACTTTCCTTCTTTGACAAAGCTTACAGTCAGAGCTGACTCAGGCTTCCTGAGCCAGCCCTTAGTTATGCTGCTATAGACCTAGAGTATGCTGCGGGACTTCCCATGATGCACCCAGCTCCTCTCTCCTCCTCTCCCTCTCCAGCTGCCTGCATTCACATGCCATTAATACATGTTACTAACTTGGCGTCCTCTCTCTCCTGTTGGGACTGCAGGTCTTTCTGCCTCCAGAGCTGCAGAGTCTGGATCTGTGACTGTGAACCACCCACTGCTACAATTCTTATTATTAGCCTATTTATCATTATTATTAGTCTTGTTATAATTATTGTTATATCGCTCTGTCTCAAGCAGATGGCCGCCCACCATGAGCCTGGTTCTGTTCAAGGTTTCTACATGTTAAAGGGAGTTTTTCTTTGCACCTGTAGACCTCCAGACCTGTTCTATATGAAAAGTGACTTGAGATCACCTCTGTTGTGACTTGACTCTATATAAAATATAAAATATAAAACCGACTTGACTTGAATAGACTTGAATGGGAGCCCTGTTGTCCTGACAAGAGTTCAAGGACTACACCATTATTTTTGGCTGATGAGAGGAGCGCTTCGGGGAGGAGGGCTGAAACTGTGTCGTACAGCACGCAGCCCTCTGTACACACGAACTACATATTGTAATTAGATTTAATTGCCATTTGCACAGATACAGGTCAGTACAGGTAAACAGGGATTCTTGTCAGTAAGAATCAACTACGCTGAATTTAATAATATAGAAATAGTAAAAATCTGGCGCATAAATAAAGGACTGGGGAAATCCAAAACACGGTCTGTTTTGTGATGTGTTATGTGTCCATGGTGTGAATAAGATGTGGGATGTGCTATTTCTTTACCGCCTTAATGTTTTTTTTTTTTCTGAAGGACATGAGTAGCACAACACAGCAGCTGTGTATTTAACCATAGCTTTACACTGTAAGTGGTTCAAGTAGCTCTGATTTGATAACAAAAGGTTAAATGGTGACACCGCCAGCAGATCAGAGTGGATTAAATCAAATAATAACAAAAGATGATGTCGGCTCATGCGTTGCCACTGCATATGCGAAAAAGTTGATGTGAGAATGAACCTGGGGGGAAAAAAAGGGCTGCAATAAAAACACAAAGAGCCACAATGAAAGCCAATTTCAAAGGACGACTCCTATAAGGTTGTGCCATTTCCAGCAGACTGACATTTAACAGCCGCCGACACACTGAAGCCAAGGACGAGACTCTGTAACACTGAGATGAGAGACTCAAACAAAGGACACTTCTACCGACGCCTGTAGATGCAACAGAAACGACGATGACATACAAATGGAGCTAAAACCGAACATTACATGTAATGACTCCTATACGAATATTAATGGGTTGGCGGGTTTACTGCTTGAAGTAAAGTCAAGGTCAGCATCAATCAGCTGCTTATAGACTGAGCAGACTGTACTGTAGCTGTCTCTGCTGCAACTGTGCAGCTCAAGGACAAAACGAGTCCATTTGAGGCTATAAAAGTGAAATAATGCAAATGTATCGATGCATTTATGTTAGCAAAACTGTTTGACAGAAATTCATGAAAGGAAAAAAAAAACAATAAATATTTCCCATGTCAGGAACAAAGCAAGGCTACAACATGAATGGAACAACAAGAATGGATTTTGGAGCAAACCAAGACAAGAATACAAAAGAATATTGGACCAAAACAAAGTTAAAAAAAAAATGAATACTGGACCATGCCAGGGATAAAATATCAGTTAATACTGGCTCAAACCAAGGCTTAAATACCAGAGAATATTGGACCAAAGCAAAGCTAATAAAATAGTGAATACTGGATCAAAATAGGACTAAATAATAGAGAATTTTGGACTAAACCACATAAAGGAATATTGTGGCAAACCAAGGCTAAAAAAACTCCAAACCAGGGTTAAAAGGTAAATGAAAACTGGACCAAACCAGGGTTAAAATACAACTGAATATTTGATAAAAGCGGGGATAAAACATCAGGGAATATTGGACCAAACCAGGCCTATAACAACAATAAATACTGGAGCAAACCAAGGATAAACCACCAGTGAATACTGGAGCAAAAACATTAGTGGATAATGATCGTAAAAAGAGAAAGTTAAAACAAACTGTCCTCATTCAGCTGAACACATTTAAATGTCTTTAAATGAGACTGAATGATTTTCTTCCTTTCAGTTCAATGATTAAATACTATTTTCAACTGATCAAGAAGTTGGAGGTTTTAAGACAAAGATTTTGTAAAATGAGAACTTGACTGTTTCTCTCTAATGAGTTTCCATTTTCATATCAGCAGTCAGTTCATTATGCTGCGTTCATCAGTTTGTCATCAGTGTCTTTGAGCTCTGCGGTGTTTTCTCCAGGTGGGAACGACATCTACCAATTAAAAAACCCAAGAAAAAGGAAAATGTCCTCCACCTTGAGAAGCTGAACTGTGATGAGGTTTTTAGCAGTGAGAACACAACCCAACCGAACGGCGGGAAACAAACCACCACGCAGGGACAAAGCTGCACAGGCTTGTTGAGATACAACAAAGTCAGCTTTTTTAGTCTATTAAACACAGGAGCTATTGTGACTGAGATGTGTTAGCTTGACAGCTACTCTCTTGGGAGTAGTCAGGCTACAACCAAATATTTAGCACATAGACGTGTGGATTAATTGAGTTTGCTTTGAGCTAAAGTCAGGATGCTAAAATGCTCACAGTGACGATGTTAACATGCTGATGTTTAGCTGGTATACTGTTTACCATGTTCACCGGCTTAGTGTTAGCATGCAAACATTTGCTAATTAGCACTAAACGCAAAGTACAAGCTGATTTTCAGGTGTAAAACAGTGGATAAAGACTTATATCATGACTTGATGATGGAGATAGATGGAAAAGTTACGTTTTTTAATGTCATCCTGAGGGAGACATGAACGTCTGAACCAAATATCACAGCCAACCGATCAATAATCAATGAGACTTTGTTGGCGGAAGGGAAAGTTGAAAGACCTGGACAGGAAGAGAGAGAAATCTAAACTTCATCGTTTTATTTTCATTTGACCACACTGTGCGTGAATGCCAGTGTGTGTGTGGTAATCTTGCAGGCATTTATTTGTGATGGCCGTGGCTGCCAGACACATGATTATCATCAAGGTCGACCCAGTCGATGACTTATTCTGATTTATGACCAAGAGACAGCTTGCAGCCAAGATTTCCACTGCTGTTATTGAGGAAAAAACTGAGGACATTGATTCAAAACAATCAAAGACTTCAGCTTTTGTCCAACTGTCTATTACAGAGACTTCCATGTGTACAAAGACACATAGTTACACATGTTAAACTAAGACAAAGACAGTTAAGTCGATCAATAGATTGGAGGAGAAACAAGTGTAATAGAGCCTTTGCTTCAAATAACTCCAACAAACGTCCTGTGTGTTTCCATCCACAGGAGATGAACTGCTGTAACTCTTCTGCAGATATTTCATAATCTGTGTTTCAGCGTGTGTCTGCATCCAGCAGGCAGCAAACAGCCTAAAACAACAACAAACACACACCGAGGCTCATCAAAGAAAAACAAATCCCTTAAAATCACGATAACAGATTCATTGTGCGAGTTATTCATGAAGCAAAAAAGAGTCACTCTGTCATTCCAGCTTCTCTGATGTGAGCATCTGCTGCTCTTCTCTGTTTTGTATGATTGTAAACAGAATATCACACACACACACACACACAGAGAGAGAGAGAGAGAGAAAAGGAGTAGAAAGAGGGGAAGGATGCTGTGATGGAGAGCATAACAGGAATTTAAGTGTTCTGTGTTTGTGTGTTTGTGTGTATGTGTGTGTACATACAATGTCCGCATATGATTGTGATGATTATCTTCGCTCGCTGATGTCCGTACTCGTATCTCCTTCACGGAAGACTTGACACAGACAGACAGAGAGAGACTATTGTGTCAGTGGTGATGTAAAGACACAACCTATCTCCATACAATCAGCGCACACACACACACACACACACACACACACACGCACACACACACACGAAGCACCTGGTCGTGTAATTCAAAGCAACAAGCAGCTGCGGTCGCCGTGGGAAGGAAGGAGAAAATAACGTGAAGGACGAACAGACACAGACTCTGGCAGCTGTAATAAATCCTCCCAGAGCCATTTTTCTCTGGTGTTTGTGTCTGCGGGACTCATCAGGTCAGATCGATACCTCGGTCCCACCAACTTGAATTTCATCTCAGATTGGTATTAATGACAGTTTGGGGAGGAAACAGAGTTGAGGGCACTCAGACAACAGAAAACTTTGACACCGATGAAGAATCGTGAACTGAATCTGTAGATTTTGCTTGTATTAGAACACATTTTCAAGAAAATGAAGACAAGTATCTCTTTAAAATAATACCAAAAAGCAAAGGGAGTATGGGTGTAAGGGCGGGGGTTTTTAAAGGAATTTAAAAAAAAAAATGACACCAGGAAATGCCTGCACCTTCAGGCCAAAATCAGCAGTTACAACAACACTGGGTGCTGCACCGGCGGTGTTTGTTGCTTCAGATACAGGTGAGACATGAAATACAATCCAGGAAGTCCAGTTCGGGTAACACGCCTGTGTATTTGGAGACTTAGCTGATAAAACACTGCAGACCGGTTTGTAATACTCTCACACAACTCTGGAAAGTTACCAAAGCAGCAATCATTTCGTCTTTCGTGACAATGACTTCAAGGTAAACAGCAGAAATATGGTTAAAGTAATCTGTAAATATAACAGAGACAATTACGCCGCAGTAATATGTAGTTTTATAATTACACAAAATCAGCATTAATACTTAAAGCTTGGCACGTTAGCCCTCCAGGGTCATGGAACACTTGAGACTCAGTTGAGTTTCTGTATCCCTACGTGCACTTCCGTGGCCTTTCTGTTACATGATTAGCTAGCTTGCATTCATTGTGTAGTTTAACATATTGTGTCATTTCATTTGTTCACAAGTGAAATTACATGATCACAACTGACCAAAGTATGTTGCTATTGAGACCTTCTTTTGTCAGAATAAATGGAGATCGCCTCCAACGATTTCCCGTTCTTCGCCACAACGCACGCGTTACACAACACTAACCGGTTACATAAAGAACAGCTGGTTCCACATATGCGTCTCCACCACCCTCGACAATAATCAAACTGTCAATAAACCTTTTTTTTTTGTGCTATTTCTGCAATTGAAAACATGTATACGCTGGACAGCCTTTTAATGAAATGAAATTATAAAAATACACCATATTCCTGCAGAAAGACTGATAAGCCTGATTGTTAGAATCAAATAAATTAGCTTTCTCTCACACACACCTTTCAACATCCATAAATTATTAATCAACTCCAAACTTGGCAGCACAGTGGGTGCAGTCATAAACTCTTCAAAGCAGATTAATGTTCTGACAGTGGTGAGTGACAGTCAGCCTACGCTGTGGAAGTTCCTCTTTGTTTTTCATGGGAAGCAGAGGTGCATGACTGAAACTTTAGTGGAGTGGTGACAAATGCAGCCTGAAACTGAGATAGTCTGGAGGACGGCATCCAATTTGTTGTCTAATTAGCAAAGTATCAATTAGAATCTATGGAGGCAGAGCTCAGTGTGTAGGAGGGCGGTGTGTCTCTCTGTTAATTAGGCTTTTGATCAACTGCCTGGACGATGTGCATGACACGCCGGAGATGAATGGCGACGCGATGCAACGAAAACTGTTGGTGCTTTAACAGAGGCGGGAGGGCGAGCGAGCATGGGAAACAGCAGAGAGTGAGCAAGTGAGAGCTGTTGGTAGGCGGTGGGTGGACTCAGCATCCCATTTCCATTTGGTATTAACATGCGAGCTTTATCTGGATATCTTATCGGGGATCGGGAGAAGCTCATGCTAATGCAGCTAAGATCGACCGGCCTGCATCTGGAGTGGGTCTGCGTGCACTGTGATCAGATCTCAGGAAGTTGTAAATGCATGTACAGTTCTTCAGAACAAGTTAAAAGGTCATGTAACTCTGCCCCTTTGTGCTGTCCGTCAAGATCAAGATCTGTCAAAGATACGGGCCAGCTGCAGACACTGCAGAAGAAGAAACACTGCAGAAAGAGAAAGGTTTAGTCCACATTTGCTCAATGTAATTCGGTCTCATTCTGTTACTGTGTGATCCAAGCAGAGTTGGTGTTATTAACTGAAGTATGTTGGGTTTTGGTTTGTTTTTCATGGATCTGTATTTGATCATGTTCAAAATGTTTTACTTGTGAAGGCGTCCAACCACCGCATGACACTTCTGACGCCGCGTACATTGAGACCTCAGACCACCTTCCTCAGTCTGGGCCCTCCTGCCTGATCACCTGTGCATGTCATGCAGGTCGCTGATGACTTCAGTGTTGCGTTTAACCTGTCTTTTTCCAAGTCTTGGCAGGACCATGATCTTGAAACACACACTGTGTAATCTACATGGGGAATTTGGTTTTATTTTATGATAGTTAAGGACTTTAAACATTCTCATTGTTACTATGTCTTTAGCAGACGTTATGATTTCACAGCCTTGCTTTAGGGAACCTGTTAAAACTGGATGGGTGAAGTTTGCATGAAGTGGGAAGTTGGCACGAGTATGCGTTCTTGCTTTTCCATTGAGGATCTTCGGTATCAACGATGAGGCCAAAATGGGGGGTTTAAAAAAAAAAAAAAAAAATCTAATTTTAATAGACAAAAGTATAATCTTTGAATGTGTGTGTAAGACAGAAAGGATATGTGTATATCTATGAGTTTGTAAATGTGTGTCTGCATATTTGCCTCTATAAACTGCACAAACAAAACTGCCACCCTCTGTGTCTCACCCCTCTTTTCACACTCACACACACACACACACACACACACACACACACACAGAGCCATTAGCAGAGTGCTAGGTGCTGGCTGAGGTGTCAGACGGCCAGATGAGGTCTGAGCCGCTCTCGTGGCTTCCCGCCTCATTTCCATCCATTACTGAAGGACGAGGCTCAGAAAGCTCATTTGGCTCCATTAGAGTCCGGAGCGCCCCGTCCAATCACAACAGCCAAATCACTCCACGCTTCAACGTCGTTCCTCACATTCATTTTCAGGACGGAGTGAACGGATGAAGGTCATGCAGATTTTCCAACAAATATTCAAACAACAATCTGACAAATGAACAGATCTCGTGTCGCAGATGTGGATGATTGGACGGAATAAAAACCGGAGTGACAGAATAAATGAATGAATGAATGGATGAGTGGGTGGGCAAATGAATGAGTAAGTGGTGGGGGCAGTGAATAAATGAAAAAGATGTAGTGAATGAATGAAGGTATTATAAAGCAGTAGACAGATATCTGTGTTGGCCACGGTGACTGAGTGAGTGAGTGAGTCAGTAAATAAATGAACTACTGAAAGAGTGATGGAGGAAGTGAACAAATGAATCAAGAATTGAGTCGAGTGAATGAGTCAGGGAGATGGTGAATGAATGACTGATTCATTACATGAGTGAGTGAGGAAGTGATTGAGCAAGTGAATAAATAAAATTGAGTGAGTAATTGCATAAATTAATAAATTAGAGAGTCCTGGAGGCCAGTGAATTAATGACTGAGTGAGTGAGCGATTAAATGACTGGGTGTGAGTTAGGGAGTGAGTAAGTGACTTAAGAAGTGACTAGGTGAGTTACTGAATCAGTGAGTGAGTGAGTGAGTAAGTGAGTGATTAAGACATTGAGTGAGTGAGTGAGTGAGTGAGTGAGTGAGTGAGTGAGTGAGTGAGTGAGTGAGTGAGTGAGTGAGTGAGTGAGTGAGTGAGTGAGTGAGTGAGTGAGTGAGTGAGTGACTGACTGACTGACTGACTGACTGACTGACTGACTGAAAGAATCAGTGAGTGAGTAAGTGAGTGAGTGAGTGACTGACTTTGAGTGATGGAGTGAGTGAGTTAGCAAGTTAATGAGTGGGAGACTAAGGAGTGACTGGGTGAGTGACTGAATCAGTGAGTGAGAGAGTTGGTGACTGAGTGAGTGATTAGGTTATTAAGTGAGTTAGCGAGTGAGCGAGTGACTGGGTGATTGAATAACTGAAGAGCAGTGAATAAGAAGTGAAGAGTATCTTTCTCTGTTTTTCTGTTTGAATGAAAAAGTCTTTCTTCAGTTTGCAGTGAGTTAAATGTCTCTGAGCTCCTCCATAATGACTCTAAAACCTCTCTTCATATCAGACATAGAAACCTGTGCTCTGGGTGTCCGAACACAAAGAGATCCCAACACTCTGTCGGGGCTGAGACGCATCAGGCTGTGCTTTAAATATTCCATTATAGGAGTCATTAGGATAATTACAACACAGCCTCTTTAACTGATCTCAGTGTCAGTCCTTATTTTCTTGTTCCACACCAGACTGCCATTTTATTCATCCTCCTCTGGCCCAGTTTCACTGGGAAATGGCAGAGAATGTAGAAATGCTAAATGGGTAAAAATGAATTGAACCAGAGTATATTCTGCAAAAGAGAATGGACGGCGGGGAGGAATTGGTTCAGCAGAGGTCCGAGAGTCAATTCAGTCCCTATCTGTGCGCTGTTTTGTTTTCTTTTTGTTGTTTTTCTGTGGGTGATGAAGAGAACCAAAGGGAGGCCACGGTGGAGATGTTTATCACATCTGATCTCGGCTGCAGAGGAGGGAAAATGAAAAAGGTATATTTGTGTTTGTTCTCTTGGAAACAGCGACCTGTCCCATTAGTACACACACACACACACACACACACACACACACACACACACACACACACACACACACACACACACACACACACACACACACACACACACACACACACACACACACACACACACACACACACTCACACACATATACACTCTGTGTGAGCTAAAGAGAACAATTTGAAAAGCTAGTGGCTAATAAATGCAAAAGGAAAAATGCAAAGAAACAGTTCTCTCTTACTTCTGACCAAATAGCCTCTATGTGATGTAAATTGGTTAAATAGAAATGTCGCGGAGTCTCTGTCTCTGCTGCAGTCAAAGCCTTGTTTTTCATCTGACTTGACACGTGAGCATGAACCTATGAGGACGCCCAGAAGGGAACAATGTGAGATGATCTATTAGAGCAAATACTCGCCTGCTTCACATCAGAGTGGAGCATTAAAGCGTACAACGGCACAGAGCGCACACCAACCCAAGCAGACATTTTCTCCTGGCTCCATACAGACACATACACAAATAGCTGCTGTTAATTCAAACATGCAAACACCAGCCTCCGCTAGATTTTGTTAGCGGCAGACTGAGACGTGTCAACAGCGGGACTCGGAGGGAAATACTCTGCTTCTAACAAGCTGACAGACACAGAGTCAGCTTCTGCCATTATTTCTCTGCCCTTTGAAGATCTGAGACAGAGCCCTTGCGTCAGCTGTGAATTCATGCTCATCTAGTTCCAGCAGTTGTGACACAGTGTTGAACTTGTCATGAGGCTGGATTAACTAACTCCAGACCTCCAGGGGCTTTCTGGTAATTTAATTATGTGCAAATTTGACTGGGAAGTTGCAAAATAAAAATTCGAAATATAATATCCTGTCTTGTAAATAGAAATGTATTATTTTAGTTTACGTTGTAAACATATGGTGAATATTCCTAAATAAAACTGTATTTCATCAAACTAGTGTTCCAGTGTAGGAGTACTGGTTGGCTTCTGTTTCTGTGCAGAATAATTCAGCAGCCATCTACTGTTTAGTGTTCTGTGTGCACTAAACTGAACAAAAACTTGGGGCAACAGGAGCCCAAGGGCCCCAAAACAGGTTACTATGGGCATGCATGAACTCTGCTTGATTGATGTTTGATATTAGCAGAGAACAAAAACAAAATGTGCTTGTCACTCCAACTGTCTCCAACTAGGACCGGTTGTGTAATCAGTGCACCTAGTCTGAGATCAGGACTCATTGATTTTGATATGTTTTTAAAGGACAGAAATGAGAAGCCTCCAGCAGAAACAGACAGAAATGGAGACAGTGATGGCTCCAGCATGGCCGCAGGGGTACACAACATTCGACAGACGGCCTTCTATTAGAGTGACATATCTGAGCAATAAGCTACATGGCTTACAGCAGTGTTTTTTTTTTTTTTTTGGCTTTTCACATAATCTTACTTTCTTCATTTGGGATGATTGCACATCTCCAAATATGTTTACCGGGGTCTTTGGCTAATGTTTCAAGTTAAGTAGAAAGAGCTTTACACTTTATGTTTGCACTCTGTTGCTTTCTAGACGTCATAACCAGCCTGGCTTCAGGTCTTAATTAGCAACGGTGAACACTGAAAACATGTGGCAGGGCGAAGTTGATAGTAATTTGAAGACTAATTAAATCTAAGTCTAACCCTGTATCATAAACTGGTCTTGACAAAGTGGAAACTTCCACTTTAAAGTGGCACAAGAGGAAAAATCAGTGGGTCATCAAGACTGTTAGGATTCATGGACTCAAGAGCATGAATATCTGTAGAGAATTACATGAAAGTCTGGCCCATAACTGCCAAAGTATCTGGCAATAGAGTAATTGTTGGATGAACATATCAACAGAACGAAAACAAACTAAAGCTCCACTGTATAAAACTTAAAAGACATGGTATGTCAGTAGATCTCCTGGTGCAGACGAAGGCATCACAATCATCAACATGAAGCCTGATCAGCTGCTTCACCTCGATCAGCTGCTTCACCGCGATCAATAAATAGTGACTGTTTTTGAACTCTGGTTCTGTGTAAACCTTAGGACCCTCTCTCTCTCTTTCTTTGTCTTCCCCCAGTCTATTCCATAGTCTCTCTCCCCAAGGCCTCTCTCCCTGGTGCTGTTATTGATAAAAGCCCTACATTTGATTTTAATCTGCAGCTCCAGTTGACTCAGAGACTCTCTCTGCTTTCCCTTCTTTAATTTCCTCTGTTTGTCTTTCTTGTTCCTCTGTCCATCCTGTGTTTCTTCCAATTGTCTTTTATAGTTATTTTCAGTGCTGTCATTTATTTTTCCTTTTTTTTTTTTTTTTTTTTTTTTAAAAAACCCTTTTCCCCTTTAAATTTAAACTTGTGTTACCAGGGTGACCATGATTGATTACATTATTTCCTCAGCATTTTGGGCGAGGTTCATGATGTGTATAATAATACCATAATGTATGAGAAAATATAGTTTGAAAATGGTACAGGAAACAAAATAAGACAAATGACTTCCCCAAAAGAGAAGTAAAACAGAATTTCAGTATTAGCACAATCCTGTGACCCTAGTATTTATAGTATATTGAGTAACTGGCAAAATCAATGCAGGGATCACTGGATATCCCTGGGCTCCATCTGTTGGAGAGTCACATTGAATATCTTGTGTTTGCAGATGACCTGATGTTAGTGGATCGATCTACAGAAGCATCGTATCTGTCAGATCCTGTCCTTCACTGTGGATCTGGAGAAGAAAATTGTGATAATTTTCTAGGAAAAAAAAAAAAGAGAGTGAAATCCAAACAGGCTTCGAGTGAGGATTGAGACTGAAGAAACATGACTGAAAATTCCACCTACATATATTGTAAAGTTGGTGGTTGTTTTATAAGTGAAACCAACTGACTAAATTGCCATTTCATTTGATTTCTCCAGCCTGATGCTATGTTCCTGTATTCGTCATTAGCCTCAGTTAGCAGAGAAACGGTGGTAGAATGTGTTGAGAGCAGTTTATTAACATTTACGCAAATTTCAGATGTCAGAAAAGTGAGTGTGGGGGAGGGGGACTTCAGACGCTGGGAGACAATCCAACAAGCACTTCATTTGAAGCAAACGGACGCCTGTACCAAAAGCCGCACAGCTGTGTCGACCTCATTGAAGTTGTTCCTGTCTCGTGGCAATTTGTATGTTGGTATTTTTTAATGAATGCAGATAGGTGGCCGGCTTGCTAGGAAGAAAAAGAGTGTGGTATTCAAATGTTCACTATGTGATAGTAAATCCATTCTGCTGACAAACCAGGTCTAGAAGAAATGGGATAAACATTCAGTTTCTTTCTTGTTCCACATTCTCTTCTCCTCCTCTGGCGGCACTTTTTTTTCTCATTACACCCTCCTCCTCCCTCTCTCTCCTGCTCTTCATTCTTCCTTTTTTTTTTTACTTGTACTCTTCCATCGTTTCTTTCCTCCTACCTCATCCTTTATCCCTATCCCCCCTCATTCCTTCTCTCCCCCTCTCCTGTTCTGTCTCTACCTCGCTCGCCCTCTGCCCCTTCCCCCATCAGTGTTTTTAATGAGCAAACTCATCTCTTTCCACCTCTCTCTCGCTCTCTTTCTCTTTCTCTTAATGAACAACCACCCTGCTGAATCGCAGTCTGAGGCAAAACCTTAAATAAGCTATCACTGCGGATGAACTCATTTTCACCCAACACACACACACACAGAAAGAGAGAGAGAGAGAGAGAGAGAGAGGAAAAATGCTGCTGAGGTTAAGAGTTAATAAAAATTGTTTTTTCAGCTTAGTTCGGGTAGAGATGCTGCGTTTGTGTGTTACATACACACACATATACACACACACACACCCACAAAATCAGGTGGAAGCAGGAAATCTGTAGTTGGAGTGGGGGGTGGGGGGGTCGTAATTGGCGTGTTTAACTACACTGTTTCTAAAATTGCGTTGCTCAGCTTTGTGAGTATGTGTGTAATTTGACGCTACGCGCACAAAATAAATGAAAGAAAACACTCATCCCCTCTCATCCCTCCATCAGTCCATCTAACCCTGCGTCATTCAAGCTCTCTGCTGTCTCTTTGATTCCTCTGTCCTGTTGTCATGTACCTCTCTATCGTTCCATCGTACACCTCTAACACTCCTTTTAACACATCCGCTATCATTCCTCCAATCCCTCCATCATCCATACACTTCTATTGTCCCTCTCTACCTCTGTATCAGTACTTTGTAGCCCCTCCATTGGTCGTATTCAACCCCCACTCATTCATTGAGGCCCGTTTTTTTTTTCCTGTGACCACCAAACACTCCTCTATACCTTCACTCAGTCCTTTCCACCCCTCTAACAAACCATTTATAACTTTCTACCGTTCCTTTGTTCCCTCTATCAGCACATGATCTCTCCATCTACCCTTCTACCATCATTGTCTACTCTTCTATTGCCCCTTTTGACCCCTCTGTCATCTTCTATACCCTCCATCCCTTTATAACCCCTCATGCTCACCTATGATCCACCTATAGCGTTTTATCGTTCCTTCAGACTCTTCTTCCTCTCTGCCTCTGTGATGACCATCAACCATCTCTTCAATCCCTCTATCATCTTTTATACTCTTTATTAACCCTCTATACTCTTTTATTATCCCTTCATAACCCTCTATTATTCCTTTATAGCCATCTATCATCTTTCTACCTCCCCAAGTTTCACTCTCCATCATCCCATAAAAACCCTTGACAGAGGTTTTAAAAGGCTAATAGAGTTCTATCAGTTGTTTTCACCTCTCATTAAATGTTAATTTTAAAATGAAACAATTCCTTTGATTCCACTGTTTGTTTGATCCTCCAACATCCCTTGATAATGTTTTTTCTCTCTACCCTTTAACGACCTTTTATAACCTCCTAAATTCTCTTTCTACACGTCCATCAGTCCTGGATACCCATCTTTTGTCCCTTTACACCTTGTTAATGCCCCTTTACACCTTTCTGCTAACCCCCCTCAATAAGCCACTGTCACCAAATTTATGACCTTCATCTTTTATCTTCATCTTTTCATTACCCCCATACTTGCTTCTGTCATCCCTTTGACCTCTTGGCCAGCCCTTCACACCTGTCTGTCATCACTTTATACCCTTCTACCCTCCTTTATACCCTACTATCACCCCTTTATACCCTTCTATTGACCTGCCTATCATCCTTTACACCCTTATTTCATTCCTTTATTCCTTTCTAAAACACAAAGACCTTCCTAATAAGTCATTTATAGGCCTTTATCATCCCATCGCTCAAGTTATCACCACTTTCTACCCATCTAACACAGTTTATAACCTTCTAACACCACTTTGATTCTTCTATCTAGCCAGTAAACCATTTTGGCATCCATTTGTACCATTCTAGCACCGACTTAACTCCTCTATAATCCCTCTATACATCCCATCACTTATTTGACTTCTCTATCTTCAAGTTTTACTCCTATATCATTCAAGTGACTCCTCTCAGTTGTTTTCAAGCCGTCATCATCCCTTCATCCACACTAAAGTCATTCCTTACTCCTCTGTTATTCCTCTGATCTCCTAATAAATCCCTCTCATCCTCTATCTATAACTTGTTTACCCCTTTATACCCTAAAATGACTCCTTTGTGCAACTCGATAATCCAATTGTATTGCTCTGTCATCCCTTTAACCCACTATCAGTGATTTTCAACCCTCGATCCTCCCTTTATAGTCTCCTACCATCCCTTTATATTACGCTACCATCCCTTTAACCTCTCCATCATTTCTGTCACCTCGAAGCGGGTGATTTTAACCTTTATCTTTCACTTGACCTCTCTGTCAGTCATTTTCACCCATCTGCCTCACCCTGTCCAATCCCTCTCTCCAGGGTTTAAAGGTCAGGAGAAAGTGTTTGCTTTAGAATTTGGCAACCCCCCCCCCACAAAAAAAAAGAAGAAGAAAACAAACGATGCTCCCTCTCTTCCTCCTTCAAGATTGTGTGTACACGATAAAAAAAAAAAATTAAAAAAAGTGTTCACCATCTGAAGTGCCGTAATGAGCTGCTGACAACAAGGCCACTGCTGCCGCCGCCTCCTCACAGGACAGAAAGCTGATTATATAACCAAAGCAATGAAACAAGGCTACTGTGTTAGGCCTAAAAATAGCAGCAGTGCCAAACTCAACCTAGTTCCCTAAGAGACAGAGGAGAGAGGTGTGGATCCCCAGAAGTTGTGATATTATAGTTTGGTTCCTGTCATGTGATTTTAACAAGTCATGTCTGTTATTGTTTGTATTCTTCATGTTTTTATAGAAAATTAAAAATCTAAAATAAAAAGCTTTCTGTGTCTCTAAGCATCTCTCTCTCCCTCCTTCTCTCCCTTTCCAGTATCAGTTCATTTGTTTTTCTTTCACTATTTGCAGTTTTCAATTAATTTCTTGTCACTTGATCTTTCTCTGTTTATTCTTTTCTATTCTATTTTTACTCTCCTCCGCCTCTCCCTTTATTTTCTGTTTACAGGATTCCTTCCAATCCTGTCTTTTTTATCCTTTCCCTCCCTTTTCCATCCTTTCATCTTTCTCCCACCTTTCAATCACCTACCTCTCCTCCCATGTAATTCAATTTTTACCCCTTCCTCGTCTCTTTCTCCTTCCATATTTCTTCTCTATTGCTATTTCTTCTTCTATCTTTACATACGATTTACGAAAAGAGAGGGAAACAAATAAGGTGGGCCATTGGGAGTGTATGTATTTCCTCATGTGTGTGTATGTGTGCAGCACACGGTACATCCGCAGCCCATCATGACAGCAGCAGAATACTGGGAACATTGGGCAGGTTCCATTTTCTCTACTGGTGAAGGAGGCGGATAAGAATTGTGATAATAGAACATAAATAATGAATACACTCCAGATGCTCACTGTTATTCAAAAATATAAAACCATGCGCACATATCGCCACAGATACACACACACACACACACACTTACATAAAAAGAGCATATCTTCTACAGGAGCCATTTCCAAGGTGAATATTAAAGATTAATATCAGACGTGAAATGTTTGATAACATAAAACTGTACGTGCACAATAAGGAACACGAACCTCACTCTCACTGTATCTGTGAATCAGCATCCGTAGCTTCTATCAACCTAATTTCACATATATGAAACATTGAGTCCTTGGTTATCATTCACCAACATACATCCATCAGCAGTCTGCATCACTGTAGCTGCTTCTATGTCCTAAGTCTACTAATCTGAATCATTCATAAAATGACACTGTATATACTGGTCTATTGATGTTAACGGCAGCCAGCAACATGGCTGACATCAGTGCTAAAATGAATCAGGTGCACAGTGCAGCCAACATTGCATTACACCTGCCGTGCACAGAATGACGTGCAATTAACCTGCAAAAACTTCCTGGTTGGGGTTGGGAAAAGGTTGTGGTCACAGTTGGAGGTTGTACTGGTTGGATCATGACAGGAGTCTATAACTGGCTACTGGATTTTCTGACAGACAGGAACCCAGAACCTCCTCCACACTGACTCTGACTACTGGGGTCCCTCAGGGCTGTGTCCTCAGCCCACACCTCTACTCCCTCCTCATCTATGAATGCAAGTTCTGCATGACACTAGGTCCATCATCAAGTTATCAGATGACTCCCTGTTGGGAGCTAAGTCAGCCTACAGGGAGGAGGTGGATCGCCTGGTGAGCTGGTACAAAGAGAACTGCCTGGACTTAAACGTCAACGAGACCAAGGAACTGACTGTGGGCTACAGAAGGGCTAAAGCCTGCACACACCCACTCATCCACATCCACAGCTCAGAGGTGGAAAGTGTCTCCAGCTTCATGTTCCTGAGGTTTCACATAAAATGTGCTTTCTCAGAACAGTAAAGAAGTCTCCACACATTTTCAGGGAAGTTCACAGTGTGTTCTGGGAACTGCTCTATCGTCAACAGAAAAGCCCTTCAGCAGGTGGTGAACACCACCCAACACATCTCCGGCACCCAGCTGTCCCCCCACTGAGGATATCTGAGGGCGAAGGGCATCATCAAGGACATTTCACACCCCAAACATGGACTGTTTGCTTCACTGCCATGTGGTAGGCGGTAGCAGCAGACTGAGGAGCAGATTCTTTCCTGCTCTGCAGGCAGCTAACTTCTGCCTCATGGGTTGGATTTTCAGGTGTGTGCCTTTCCATATCCTGTCCAATCAGCTGGGTTTACCGTAGGTCGACTCCAATCAAGAAACATCTCAAATTCCTTTATAATTCTGTTTTTGCTTTGTCATGATGGTGTATTGAACCTAGACTCATGATTTGATTTGATGGCTAAATGCCAGTTGCATTATATTGTTAAGTATTTGTGCAATGGCAATAAATCTGAATCTGCTCTGATCTAACAATGCTGTGGTTTTGTAGGTGAAGACGGTCTCCATTCATTTAGTCCTTCTCGTGTCTTTGTCTTTGCTCACAGCCTTCTCTACTTGTAACGCTCTCCTCTCTTCGTCTCCTCCTGCTGCTCTTTATTTCACAGCTCATCAGGTGACGACTTAATGTTCTCACTATTAACACATTTTCTCCACAAGATGCTCATCTCTGGTAATATTGTTCATTAAATAGCATTTAACATAAATACTTAATGAATATTATGAATATATTATATTGTTAATATTCAATTCCAGTATAATCCACCTTTATTTGTCTTTCCCTGGCTCTTCAACTTCAACTCCTTTTTTTTTTTTTTTTTTTACTTCCTGCCGTCATTGCTAATGTGCGTTGTTCCATTTGCCTTTGAGGCCTGCTGGAACCAGATGAGTTTTTTTGAGAAATAGTCACTTTGACCCCCTGAAGCTTCTTTCAGATAAGATTCATTCCTGCAGGACAGAGGAGGAGAAGTGTAATTACCACTTGATCTGTTTGTTAATTTTAATGTTATTCTTAATATCCCTCCATTTGACCGAGGCATTAAGCTCCCGGTGGTCTGATCAGTCTCAGTTGGAAGCGTTTGAGGGGACTTCTGCTAATATGAATGTGGCACATGTACTATTTCAGCATCAATTAAACATCTGTCTATTAACTCTGGGACGTGCCTATAATTACTGTACAATAACAAGACCATCAGAGAGTCTTTAGAAGTCTCTGAATTTTACATTGTGATTGTGGGGCACATTTAGAGAGAAGTATCTTTTTACAGCAGGAAAGGTTTTAAAGGGATTATTACAAGCCAAAAAGTCTCGATTATTTCCGTTCCTGAGTGGAAAACAGATTCTCCGACCTTTGATATGTGGAGACCTGAGTCAGCTGCAGTTTTCTTGTTATTAATGGCTAATTCTCTTGCCCTTGCTCCAGTCCTGTGTCCTTGCCAACCAGATTAAAAAGTCAGCTTGTTGCCCTGCACACTACGTGTCCTTTTAGTCATAAATTCAGGAGGTAATTCCATTATATTTTCTCACTTATGCAGAAATACAATATTTCCTGCTGTTATTGGAGATCCAGACGCTGCTGGACAGATCCTGTTTACTTACGTTATTTTTAATATTTATCTCAAGTGTCAAAACGCTGTGTTGTTATTCAGCTGCAGATACTGTAGTAGACCCATATTTGTCTCTTACGTTGTAAAATTTCACAACCACCGGAGAAATAAACTGTTTAAAAGGAGTCAGAAAAAGAAAAAGTGTTGTCGAGTAAACTCAGCCATGAGTCATCTTTCTCTCTATATTTCTCTGCCTCACTGTTTTTCCTCCTCCTCTTCCTCCTCCTCTCGGTGCACACACTGTCTCTCTCTCTCTCTCTTTCTATCTCCTCCCCGTTCATCTTCCAGCTCTCATTGCTTCTTTCTCATCTATTTTCCTCCCTCTTCATCTCCCCGCTCTCTCTCGTTCTGGGTCTCTTTCCGTCCCGATTCGCTCACTCTGACCTTGAAATGAATAGTAAAGCACCTCAGACAGACAAGACCACGATGATGGGAAATAGAATTGAAATGTTATGGAGTTGAATTTAGAGACGAGAGGAGGAGAGAAGAGGAGGGTGAGGGAATACGAGAGGAGACTGGAGAAAAGAGGAAACGAGGGGGAGTGAAAGAGGGAAGGAGAGGAGAGGAAGACGTGAAGAAGAAGCCAAAAGGAAACAAGGCAACGAGACAAGGAAAGGAATAAAGCAATAAAGGAGGAAAAAGTAAAGAGTCATGGAAGAGGGAAGGTCACAGGAAGTGCACAGATCACAACGCAAAAGGAAAGACTATAGGAACAGCTGATGACTGAGACCTCAATACATCACCACGTCTGAATAAACGACCTAAACTACGAATCGATAACCAAACTAGTCACAACAGCAATTATGAAAGAAGCGAAGGTGTACTTTTTAAATTATACTGCTGTAAAACATAATACAATAGTTGCGGGGAGGATGATGTAGTGGATGGTCTGACGTAGGTGTAACAGGGAAACGCTGCCGTAACCACACTAACTACCAACAGCCAACATTTAACACCGTCTTCCCCTGACCTTTGGTAAAGTAGATTCGGTTGCCAAAACAAACAGGAAACAACAAATTGTTTGTAACAGTCACACAGGTCATGGTGGACAACCGTGTCTCCTAAAACTAGCAGCACCTAGTCGTAATGCAGGAGCTGATATTGAAGGAAGACAAGTGAAATGTGCTGATGGTGATTGTTTAGCATGTACTTATCGACATTACGTGACATTAATTAAAAGCGTTTCTTCATTAGGTTGATAAAAATGCAATTCGGGCAGCATTACATTTCAATCTGTTGCAGATTACGAGTAGACAAACATTTGGAACAGAGGCAGTCGTTCTGCAGGGAACTGACAAACAACCCCTGCCTGCGGTTTAGGTAACTGGTGGGTCGTGAGCTGCACTGTGGGCTTCATCGGTTCCACCTGGGCTGCTCCACAAAGAGCCGACATCCTTTTTGATGACAGAAAAGCAAAGAAAGTGTCCGTAACAGCCTCCATTTCCTCGCCTCGTCTCCTCCAGGTAGCTCTCTGTTTGCACAGGGCTGCAGCGAGCGGAGAGAGGAAAACTATTTCCAGTGATGGGGACCAATAAGATCTGGACAGCATGGTGAAGGCTTACAGGAAGAGGAAAAAAAAAACTTCTACTGCTGATTTCTTGTTTGTGAATAATGAGCTGCTGTCTGCGGTCACCACTCCTCCTCCGTTCAGGCCAAATGCAGCTTTCTCCTCGTCTAGACCGGCTTCCCACCTTTCACAAAAGCCTCTGTCGCCCTCGCCAATCCGTCGCTCTGAAGCTGTGAGAGTAATCATATGTGTGAAAACGATTCAGAGGCTTCAGGCCGTCTCAATAGATGAATAAAAACAGCGTGATGGAGGAAGAGAGGGGGAAACTTTCACACCCGGTTGCTAATGGGGAGATGTTGTCTGCAGGAAACCATTCAAAACCGTCTGTGTTTGTTGTCTGAGGTGGATTTTTAGCTGAATATTTGGCAGGTTTCCTACTGGGAGGAGATTTATGGAATATCCAGTGATTTTGCAAGAACGTTCTGAAGACACAGAAGGTCGAAGAGTATCATAGATTTAAGAGGCGAGGCAGGGAATATCGAATGAATCTCTTAATGAACAGTCCTGGTCCGCAAGTACAAACTGTTCAGAGCTTTTCTTTTGCACTTCAGGTTTGGATTTGACCCGTCGATAGACGATAGCGCCAACGCAACATTGGATGGATGTACCTTACATGATCAGACTCTATTGTGCTTTCATATAATTTATTATACTGTTGTGCAGCTTTTAAAGAAAAGATATGATTTATTGCAGGTTAAAGTTTTACAGATTCAAGACTCAGGAAGAGAACGTCAGGCTTCAACAGGAAACAAGACAGGCTTTCTACAAAGCCACTTGTCGTCACTCACAATTCATCACTGTGTAATAAAATGACAGTTAAGTTGTACTGCTTCCCTCAGACTCCCTGTCCAACTCTGAAATATTAACAACTTCAGTTCTTCTTATTTCTGGACCCTTCAGCTCTGCGAAGTGAACACTGAGATATGTATTGTGTTGCTGAAACCAATTAGCAGCTACTTTGTGTGATTTCGGGGGGGAAAGACAACAGGCTGTTCAGCCACTGACACGCAAACTCTAGAACCAGATTCACACAATAGAAATGTGTCAGCACATGGCAGAAAAACCAGCGTTACTCTTTGTGGACAGAAAACATTTACAAGGTACCGTCACACTAAAGCGTTTTTGGAATAAAAGCATTTTGGCAGTTCTGTTGTCACACCATCAGTAATTACTTTTGTTTTTATGCCATTGATAATTGTGTAAAAGTAGGGCTTACTTATTCCAAAATGGCGGACTGTTCTTTTGGGAAAGAAGCACAGCTTTGATGTCGAGTACTCTTTTCTTATTATTATTTTATTTTTTTAAGCCTGAAGTGGCACTTTTAAACTACCTGGCTCCATTGATCAAAAGCCTCACATCCAGCAGTTTGTTAAATGCGACTCGAAGTGTTTTCAGAAGCGAAGGGTGAGATGGAGTGCATTTCAACAACACGCAAAGACTTGAGCTAGAAACGTCAATAACCGGATGTGTGTTACCCAAAAGGCAGATAACAGACCGCAAATACACAAGAGGGGGGGGGGGGGGGGGGGGGGGGGCTCGGCCTCAAGACCGTCAGCCCGGGACTGTCAAATATAACAAGCCACGGTGCAGCCACAATCCCAGATCACCCGCTGCTTTTACCGATTGATCCTGAGCAAAGGTCACCAGCTGGTTTGTGTCGTCGGTGGAATGAATTCAAATCCACGTGTTCTTCATGTCTCCGGTGCACGCTGAGCGCCCCAGAGCAGCAGCAGCAGCAGCACACCCAAAACTGAAGCTGCCGTCAAGGCTCCACCGTGTGGATAATGTGGCTAAAAATGACTGACTGCACGCTACCTAGTCATATTAGAGGTGCTGCTACGTTATCATCTTTTACATCTAAACTGAAAACATTCCTTTTTACCTGCGCTTTCCAGTAGTCTGGTTTGCTGGTCTCAATTTACCATTTTATTTTACTTTCATTCTTATTGGTTTTATATCTTATTTTTATTGGATAATTTATTATTCTATTCATCACATTTTATTCCTATTTTTAATCATTTCAATTTACACACCCTTTTTACTGCTGGGTTGTTGGTCTTAATTATTGCATATTTTTGTTTACATTTTCCTGACAAATAGTCTCCAGTGGCTGCAACTAATAATCTCTTACCAACAGACACTGTTTTCTTTTAAAACTTTCTCAGGTTCTTTCCCTTCTCTTCTCCAAACACTTTTTGTTGTCCAACACTGTAGCGGCCCGATCAGCTGACAGACATATGTTTTATTTTTTTATGAGGATGTGGACTGGGTTGGATTAACAGCAGCCTTAACTCTACCAGATTTCGTTGCTTTCCAACTGGATCAAAGAACTGACTGGAGTTTCTTTATCCATCTTGGAGTCTCACCACCGTTGTCATGGGTAGCAGGTTGATTTCTTCTTCAGCTGCCTAAAAACAATGGGGGATTTTGCAGTTGCCTGGAGGCAATCAACTTCACGCTCACGTCAGAAAACAGAGCTCCAGGTTTTAAACTCGACAAAATCTTTCTGATACGATGGAAGAAGAATAATAGTCACATTAATCCACACGGTCTCAGTGTTTGACCCTGACTATTGACTGGAATGCAATTGATAATGATGGGGATTCATGCTCAATACCCTGGAGCATTGTGTGTTTGATGTCGGTGGTAAGTCTGCGAGTCTCCGTGTGTTAGTTGGTTGGTAAAGATTTACTGTAACACACATCAGCTTCACCGTGGCCTTGGAGACGCCGCTCGATGCGCTGATGCTGGTGAGATGAATTATGGACTCACACGGCTTCATTTCTCTGACTGCGCACATATGTGTTACACATATCTGATATGTGTTTGTACGTGTGGGCAACAGATTTATTAATAGTGATAAAGTCACTGATCTCTACTTGCAGTACAGACGCAGATTTCATATGTGCATCACTAACTTTTCTCTCTCTCTCTCTCTCTCTCTCTTTTTCGCCCACCAGGGTCAGAAGTAAACTGAGACTCAGAGTTAAAACACTTTTTCAAAAGCCTGTGAAAGTAAAAACCAAGGCGTTAAAAAACAATAACCCTGATAATTAAAGTACACTTCCACTTGTCAAACCTGTGCAAAGATTCAAGGAGTGACCCCGTCGACCGCCCGTCTACGAAAAAACCCACTTCTTAAGCACAAGCTGTGGCTCCCACACAACAAGTGGGAAACAGAAGACACGAACAAACTGCAGAAAGAAGACTACACCGACCACACAAAGCCAGCTGACAGTTTACACCGTCAAAGAAAAACTCCTCCACTCTTTGGCTAAATGTGTGTTTTTTCTGAGAGGCCCGGAGATGGACGTAGATTTTTCTCAAACTTTCAGTCACAATCTGCTCTCTGCTCCCCCACTCGGGACCATACAAACAGAGTATCACTCTGAAATTAACGCATCCCCAAATATTATCCAGCTGTAAATATCCCAGAAGACAAAGAAGAAGTCGTAAAACAAGATGATGCGCAATGTTTTATAGTTAAAAACAGGGCTGGGCATCGAACCTCCGTACTTTGTTGGTGCTGACCAGAACGTTTCTTTCTGCCAAATGCATTAAATGATAAAGGGTATGGCACCCAATGAATTCTCTGTTGTTCAACTAAGTGATAAACAGTAATTGTTTTGGGTCTAGCTGAGTTTTTTCTCTTTAGTCTTTCTCTCATTTATTTCAGTGCAGAAGGAAGTTGAAAAAAAAATCCACAGAATCAAAAATCTGAACTCGAACTTTTACGAAATGACAGTGATGTCTTCTTTTTGACGGAACAGAAGTGAGTGAACCACCACCTCTCCAAAGCATGGAGGAATTAAGAGTGTGGAGTTATAAAAGATGTTTCTTGGGTATTTTGGGAGCAGTGCCTCCTAAAAGAACATCACGGAGGCCCGACGCTGCTCCTGGAAAACACAGCTCTCGTCTCGTCTGTATTATGTAACACCTTTGTGCCGTTTTTTACGCTCAGCTGACAGCAAACTCCTCCTTCTCCAAAGAAACAGGTCAGGAGTCCTGAATCCCAAACAGACCTCGCTTACCTCGAAACACATTTAGCTGTGCTTGTTTTACTCTGCTACGCCCCGATAGATAAGGGGGCGAGGGGAGGGCTGTCCCTGGGAGGATATTCTTATTTAGGAGACGAGGTAAATGAAGTGTACCTGAAGTAGGTGATAGATTATCAGAGAGTTTATAGATTAATATCTGATAGATGACCAGAGTGCACTTTCTTATACACCCAGTTCCATCGCCTGTCTCTGTTTGTGCCCTCATGCATAAAACCTCCCCAGCAGAGAGCAGGCTGCGGCAGAATAATGGAATAACATGTTCATCAGATATGACAGGAACATTCAGGTGTCCGCACACTTTCGGCCACGTCACGTGTCTCCCTCTCTGCCTTTTTACTTTGTCCTTCAGTTTTTCCCTCCCTCATCTCTTTGGGTCTGTTTCACTGTCTCTCTCTCTCTCGCTCTCTCTCTCTCTCTCTCTCTCCCTCTCTATATATCTCTCTCTGTCTCTCGCCCACTCTCACACTGATCCTGACTCAGCAGTGTTTCTCCGGCTAATAACAGAACCAGCCAGTCAAATTAATTACTGCTGGTCCTGCAGCGCACGCACCTCCAAAACACACACACACACACACAAGTATTTCTGGGCGCTCAGACGGCTGAGGATGCAGATCCAGACATTAAACACCTTTGGGCGACTGAAATGGAAAAAGACGACAAGCTTCCCTTTTCCATTTGGAGCCTTAAAGGACGACTCCACCCTAAACCTGCACTAACACCACATGCACATGTTCCTGGCAGCCACAGCAATCTAAAAGCAGAGAGCTTGTACTGAGCTGTGCACATCCTGAGTCTGTATCAGTGATCAAACTGACCCACCTTCTCACCTGAGTCTGGTCAAGGCAACAAATAAGTGCCTGAGTATTCCTCTAATGCTGTTCAACACTGTGTAAATGTCTATCCTAAACAGTGTATTAATACTGCTCCCGTAGCACAGCTTGGATAAATATTTCTACATCATTTAGCTACTGAGAATATAAACATATTTACCACTTCAGTCACAAACATGCAGCACAGCAGATGTCCACCTCATGCCCAGCTTCATCTAATGTGCAATCAACAGTCAGACACATAAGCCTGATGAGAAACACCCAGGCTGATTCAGTGACATTGGACTTGTGCAACAAGAGCTAAAAATAATGATTGATAGTGAATGAAATGACAAGAAAATGAATAAAAGACACTCCACACTGTACTGAGGTTTTCTTTGTGCTGCTAACATTCAATCCCAGATAATTATTGAACTCAAAATTTTAAAAAATGTACAACAAATTCTTGATGCTAATGGTGACGTCTTCAAATGCTTTTGTTGTGTCTGATAGAAAAGTCCAAAACCCAGCGATAGTCAGTTTACAGCAATATAAACCAGAGAAAAACTGCAAACCTCTGCATTTAACGAGGTGGAACAAAAGAATATTTGACATTTGCACTTGAAAAAGATGATCAAACTCTCTGTTGATGAAATGTAATTGTTCTTTTTGTACGGTTGTGGTCACAGACTCTCTCTCCACCTCCTTACACTCGTATCTGAGTCTGATTCATTTGCCAAAAAAGAGACGAAACACACAATAAACAAAGTCAAAGATGAATTTGTGTGAAAGCATCATTATATTTTTTGTCAAATTTTCGATAGCTATCATGAATTTCCCCTGGGGGATAAATAAAGTATCTATCTATCTATGATATTATTGTTATTATGAATTACTTTGGCGACAGTACTCTTGTAGCCAAAATCTGCTCTAGTTTAAGCACTAGATCTATTACATTTCATGCCTTAATATAAGATTTCCATAGGAATATGATGTTGTTCTGACTATAAATTTCCTCCACTTGTCCACATCAGACGGAGGGAAACTTTTGCTTTCCTGTTTTTTTTGGGGGGGGGTTTGTGTTTTGCAACAGGATCTGACAGGAAAATGTTAAAGTGCCTTAAAACATAGTTTAATTTGTGAACGAGTGAAACAGTCCGACAACCTGAATGTGTTGGCGTCCTTCCTGGAACATCCACATGAACATGACTCTTCCTCTGCGGTAATGACATCAGCACAGAGGCTTCTAATGAACAGCGAGTCTCTGAAGTGACTTGCACCAGTCTGCCTGCGCTGACGCCTCAACCCTCTGGTGTGTGGAGCGCACAGCGGTGCCATATGCTGCGAATCCAAAGACAGACGTCCACTGATGTTTCCTATCTGTGTGTGGCTTTAAACTCTAGTTTCACTTAGTCCAGTCATGCATAAACCCCACCTCAACAAACAAACCAACACACACACGGATACACACACAAACACACACCACCCAGTTGTCATATTTTGCCTCTGGCTGCATATGGCCACGTGGCGGCCTGCCTCACACAACACACTGGCTTCTAGGATCAGACACAAGCATGTCCAACAAGAGAAGCCCGGTGGTCTTTTCCCATCAGGCACGGAGCAAATTGCTGGTTTCAACTCTGGCAATTCCTGGACATTTTCTTCACAGTTAATTATAGAGTAGTTTTATATTATATTTTTATGTTTGAGTGAAGCAGCTGGAAGCTAAAATGTTAGTGAGAACTGATTTTACAATTTCACTGAATGTATGCAAAGTATGTGACCTAAAAGATGTCGACTTTTTAGACTTGACTCACGGTAGAGACTTGAAGTAAAGCTTCTCATCCTCTGCTGCACAGACTTATCAACCTCTGATCTTGACCACGACAATAAAAAACTCCACTTTCCTTTTTACAGTTTTGTATTTGTTGCGTTCCTATCAGTGTTGTAACATCATGTCTGCGGCTCACTTACTTACAACTTACAGAAGTAGAACTTATCAGCCTCATAAACTTCTGACAGCCCACATCACTCAGATTGACCAGCCAGATGATGTAAGGCCCGGGTAACAACTGGTATTGCGCAATTTTCACATAAGCAAGTGAGAGATTGATTAGAAAAGAAAGGAGCCAAATTTGCCAGAGGAAATGAGGGCAACACAAAAGAAACACGGGGGGTGTGAAGTGAGAGGACAACTGCAAGTTCCTATTTAATAACGGCCTTTTAATTATCTCAGTGTTTCTGAACACACAGGAGTCTCCTGGATCATTTAATAACAGTGTATTTCAGCTTTGTTTCAGGTAAATCTAAGACTTGGGCAAAACCCCAAATTTAATATCAGTCTAAATATTGTGATGTATGATATTATTGCAACATACAATATTATCACAATATACAATATTGTTTCATGTTTTGGTTGTTTTTTAAATATATAATTACAAAAAAAAAGGGAAAAAAGAATTAAAAAAAAATTATTATTAAAAATATTGCAACATAGCAGGAAATCAGCCCAAACCCAGATAAATCATCTTTTTGTCAGTTTGGTATCATGATATTTATACAGTATTAGTGTTAATTATCATGGTTTTTAATGTGTACTATAAATATCAAATGTAGTATATTAGCTACTGTTGCTATGGAAACAAAGACAATCAGAAGAGCTAATCGGAACTGTAGTAAGTTCAAAATGCTACAGTTGCTGAATTGATTTCACTCAGAATATGAAAGTGAATCGATTTAAACGCAGCTGGATTTTAAGTAAGTGCATGTTTTGTACAGAAATGAACTATGGGAGTTGTAGTTGACTTCTCTGCAGTTTATACTTGACTTCATATCAAACACAGCTGTACTGATGATTTAAAAATGAGATTTTATGTCTAGCGAAACACTGGGTCAGTCCGCCACTAACACTGTCTATGAGAAAATGAATGGGACTGTGTTGTTCTCAGCACTGTGTGTCTCCAGAGGAATGTCACTGAGCTGTGTATTTGTTATACAACATTCGTGACACTGAAATATAATGTACCACTGTCACAGCTTGGATGGCAGAAATGTAGCTTCATAACTTTAGGCCTGTTGGTGGTTTTCCACACTGTTTCCTGACCTTCCACAAAAACCCAGCCTCCCACCCTGGCTGTTTGTCAACACGTCTTGCTGAAAGACGCCTTTATTATCCCGGACTCGTGCTTAGGAACGGAGCCGTGGCTCCCAGGAGTGACATCCAGATGAGTGAAAGTTTGAAACTGAAGAAAGTTTGCAGACCTCGGGTTGCCAGAACTCTCTCAGATAAAACGGCAGCGCCTGGAGCCTGAGCAGAAGGAGAGTTATAAGGACAGGCGCTGCCAGCCTGCCAGCAATGTGACAATAATATCCCCACTTCACACATTCGTGATGGGTGCACTGATGCACAAATGTACTGTTACTGGTATGTGTGTGTGTGTGTGTGTGTGTGTGTGTGTGTGTGTGTGTGTGTGTGTGTGTGTGTGTGTCTGTATACAACAACACACCAGCAGTGCCAATCGAACTATAGACACTCAACCTTGGATATCCTTTCAATCTCTCCACATTTAAACCCCTCAAGGATATATAATAGTGGTGTGTGTGTGTGTGTGTGTGTGTGTGTGTGTGTGTGTGTCTGTCTGTCTGTCTGTGAGTGTGATGATGGAAGGTGGTGTCCTGGGTCTTGCTGTCAGCCATCCAGAGGACAGTGAGTGACAGTTGCTGTGCTCTCACAGCAGGATAATGACATTAATATCTTGGAAACTTTTTTTTTCTGATCCAGTTTTTTTGAGATAATTGTAAAACGTGCTTGATTCAAAAATAAAAAGATCCAAAGTATGAAAAACGTGATGATATTGCTTTGGTGAAGTGATTCTGGTATGAAATTTAATCTCATTACAGGCTTCTATTGAGCATATGAATCATCTAAAGAAATGAAATGCAGACTGGTGAATGTCAAGAGTTTAGTCTGAAACCACATTGTTCAGTTTGTTCTTTGTCCAAATTGGAGGTGTAAGGATAAAGAGTATTGTATTCTTTTCAGATTGAGGCACATTTGTTATTTGAATGTAAAATGCAAATTTCCATCAGCCTCGGCTGTGCTTTGCAATTCTAACACACTAAATGTGAAATCTAAATTTCACAGATTTTAGAGGTGGTGCGACCACAATGGAAAGTTGCCACTAGACACGAACTCGCCAGAGGCTCAACACGTATCATCTCAAGCTGAAAAAATGTTTAAAAGTTGAACACTTGTGAGACTTTATGAATCTGCCTTATAAATACACAGAGATGAAAGGAAAGAGGAAAGAGACTGAAGGGAATGAGTGGAAAGAGGAAGGGTTTCTGGTGACTTGAGTTCACTTGCTAGCTAGCCTATAGCTAACATCAGCAAAATGTGTCAATACACCTTAACACATTTGAGTGTTTAATATCTAGTGTGTGTTTAGACTATCTAGCGGCATATTAATACACTGAATTAAATGAGCTATTAATGGCATGTTAACAGGCAAAGAAGCAAGTGGCTGAATGTGAGTGGGCCAGCACGATGAAATATAATCGAAACTGCAATATTGCAACTTACAAACAGCTACTACTCCTGCTACAGAGATCCTCCAGCCAACAAATCATATTCTCCAGACGTAAAGGAACATGATCGTTTGGTACAAGACCGACAAAAATCACATCATCATCATTTTGCATTTTTTTCAGTGGAAATTAAATGAAAAAAATGACCGGGAGCGTGTCTATGTTCCCACAGCCCTATATTCCCACAGCCCTATGTTCCCGCAGCCCTATGTTCCCGCAGCTCTATGTTCCCGCAGCCCTATGTTCCCACATTTCTAAGAGTTTTTTTTTTTTTTCATGTGGCGAAATTGTGTATTACCTAACCCTAACCCTAACCCGGGTAAATATAAAATTGCACATTCACAATGAAAACGATCTCCATCCACACTAATCGTTTTCAGAACGCTTTGCATCCACGTTCCACGGCGTCTTCACATTTATCCACCTCAGCGATCGTTTTTGTAAAGCATCGTTTTCAGTTTCGGAATTCACCGTTCTAATGTGGACGGAAGGGATAACCGGGTAAATATTACCCGGGTTAGTGTGGACATGGGCTTATGGGAACATATAAGACTGTGGGAAAATAGGGCCTAATTTTCAAAACATTCTTAGAAATGTGGGAACATAGAGCAGTGGGAACATAGAGCTGTGGGAACATAGAGCTGTGGGAACATAGGGCTGTGAGAACATAGGGCTGTGGGAACATAGGGCTGTGGGAACATAGGACTGTGGGAACATAGGACTGTGGGAACATAGGACTGTGGGAACATAGGACTGTGGGAACATAGGACTGTGGGAACATAGGGCTGACCCCAAATGACCGTTCCAACTGAAATCGCAATATCTGGCAAAAATAATCGCGATATGATTTTTTCTGCATATCATTATTATCTCAACACCAATGCCACTGAAGCATCAATCATATTAATGCACACCAACTCCTCCGTGTCTCAGCTGTCCTCTCCTTAGCACAGCTATACTAAACTTTCTTAGCTTTGTTTTTTGGACCAAACTGAGACATAAAACTGGCTAATTAGCATGAACAATGATACAAAAGTGCAACCGACAGCATCTCAAACTGTGCCGAAACAACGCAGCGACAAACAACAAAGGTGTCACCACAATTCCCCCCAGAAGTGAGGATGTTCAGGATTCGCTGCTTTAAATCTCTGCTTCTTCTCTTCAGAGGCACAACAACCTGAAACTTAACTTTTTTTTTTAGCTTTTTCTATTTCAACCATTTAGCTGGTGCTGCTGTTTTTTTTTTTCTAAAGAGCGACTCGGAACGAGTGCAACGGCGGTGAAGTGAGCTCCGGTTCCTTGGAGAACATTTCAAGCAGCCACGTTGCTGTGTCCCTGGGACGATCATGCAAAGAAAGAGCCAGTGGGAAGAGAAATAAAACATGAAATGTATGAGAGGTTGAGGGAATTTTTAAGTGATGAGAGCAAATTAAGAGCGAGTTGATGGGGAGGATAGACACGCGGGAGGGGGGGATGATTCGGTGGGGAGAAGGTGAATTAAGGTACAAAGCCTCTACTTTTTGAAGAGAAGTTACAAGGAATAACTACTTCTCTGACTGGGGTCCCATTTTGGAATGTAACTTTAGGGTGGAACTTGGTTAGATTATGTGCGCAGATCAAGGACGTCAAACCTCCAGACCTGAATGTGCAGCAAAGTGTCTCTGTTAGATGTTTTACATCAAAACTTCATAATCCACTCAGGGAATAAAGTGTAGAGAGTAATGACTGCAAATATAATATTAATCTCTGCGGTAGATGATTAAAACAGTGATGACATGACTGCTTGTGCGACGCCGGCTTCGTTTCAAAAGAGAGAACATGAACGTGAACATCTTGTAGCAGCTATAAAGGAAAGTGATCTTAAAGAGAGACTGGCCTCCTGTAAAAAATGACCTATAGGTCGTCTGTGCTGCAGCTTATTACGAGCCGTAGTTATGTTTTACTGGACAACCTTCAGTGGCTGTAGTGATTATGTCGGGAACAAAGGAGCGGGGTCAGGTGACGTGGTATATAGAGTGAAGAAGTCTGCGTTCAGAGGTTGGGGCCAATTATTGGATGGGAGTTTGACACAAGAGACTACAGTTCGTTTCCTGCTTGAAACCGACAATCAATGTTCTTTCTTTCATTCCTAACCCTTTCACAACTGTTCATTACCGTTACCAAGACGATGAAAAGCACTTCCTTGAAGTTAGAGGACCTATTCTAACCCGAGCCACGATCTTTTCCTAAACCTAACCAAAGTAAGAAGAATGGTCTGAAGCTGTTGAGGATATTGGCTTTCAGAGGAAAACGTGACATGAACGCATCGCTCTCGTTATAATAGTTGAAACATAGACGTGAATGTGGTGTGTGATAATTAAAGTATAGCCAGCCTTGCTCTTCTGCTGCTACCTAATGAATCAGAGGAAAGAGGTCATTTCATTAAAATAAGAAGAAATATGAAAATGAAATTGTCTCCAGGAAACATGACGACCCAGGGAGTCTTTTAGACCGAGACATGACAATTTCATGAGACATGGAAATAGCTTTAACGCAGCTGAATGGATTTTGCTTTTGATTGTTTTTTTCCAACATTAAATTCAACCATTAGAACCGGCGACAACAGCACAGACCAGGAAGCGGGTTTTGGCGATGTTCAGGTGTCTAACCAAAACCTGACAAACTTTAGTTAAGGGGTTAAGTTAAATTACATGTGCGCATTATTAAAACAGCCTTTCATTACCTATGTGTTATTATGCGGGTTTAGAAGTGACAGTTTTAATTCTTCCTAACTTTTGAAGTCAAAAACAAACATCGAGTATATTAAACAAAATGTGTCAAACCTCTCAAACGCATCAGTGTTTACTGATGTTTGGATATGAGAACTGAGTAATCATGATGTAATTCCTGAAATATCTGATCAAACAAGTCAAAAAGATCTGAAAGTTATGACCACATTTCAGTCTGTACCAAAGAAAAAAAAAACCAAAACACTGAGGTTTAATATCCAGCCGCACACGTAAAAAAACCTTCCAACAGACAGATAATAAGTGACTGTGTTGTCAGTTTGTGGAAACAAGACAAATAGAGCAGAGAGACCTGTCACATCAGCTTACTGTCACTGCAAGACGTGTGTGTGTGTGTGTTTATAGTGGATTTCTGTGTGTGTGTGTGCAGAAGCAGATTGTATGAAGCGTGTTAGACTAATATGCTTTTGGCAATGAAAGATAATGATAACAATATGTGCCCTCTCTGTTGAGTATAGAGGATGAGATTACATTTGTGTAGAATTACGCCGCCTCCTAATTGTATCAATGAATGATATTTGTCTCCGTGGAGTTAATGGATTTTGGTTTTTCCAATTAGAGAGTGTTAATAAAGCTCCACAGCAGAACAGGGTGGTGTAAATGTGGCTGTAGGAGAGGGAGGATACGTTGAAGGTGACTGTGGTGAACCTGGTTGAAATGTGTTTTATATGCATGTTTTTGAGCTTTCCATTGTCCTAATGAGAGATTTAATTGTTGAAACTTTTGAACTCATATCAAGCGTATCTTTTGCATGTAAAACATTATTACCGTTCAATACATGGAGTAAAAACTGAGTTGAGTCCATGGGGTTCTGGGTAAAACTAAAGTATTACTGCCTGGTTCTGCCTGGTTCTGAGTATTTATATATCTGTCACTCATACCTCTGTATTTGTTCTCCAGCCATGTATCCAGGTGTAAAGTGACAGCATAACAGCACACAGTAATATCAGCCTCTGTGTCGCAGGCAGTTCGGCCGAGTGAGACGACCGTCCCGTCAAGGGTTTTGTCTGGATTGATTCGTAGCGTCGGCGTTAATACTTTCTGCTCGGCGGGCGCTGTCACGTTTCCTGCCCCGCCGACTCAAAAAACACAAAGCTGCTTGTGGCTGTGAAGCATTGATATGAGATTAAAATGTGATATCTGAAGCAGAGTAAATATAGTCAGCGTCTCGGAGGAATACTGAACCTGGAGTGCCACTCGCTCAGGCAATCAGCCCCACAATCGCAGGGAGGGAGAGACGGAGGGGAAAAAGAGAGGTGGCGGGGGAGAGAATTTCTCATAACGGGAGCTTTCAGGCGTATGGATTCAAACTCTCACATTTACACACACACAAAAAAAACTCAAATTCAGATCAGTTCTTGGCTGATTGGAGAGAGCGGGGAGGGAGGAAGAGGAGAAAACAACAATTACAAGGTCACTGTTCACGTAGTTCTCAATGTGTCCAAGACAATATGATGTTTGGCTGAAGCCGCACACAGCGATTCTCAAACTCTGAGGTCAGACGCGCTAAAGAGGGAGTCTGAATCCGGCTTAAGGGAACAGGAGTGATCCCGATCCCAGGAGGGCTGCAGCAGAAAAAACAGCTGATGCTCGTCAAGCGAACGTGTCCGTCGGATTCGAAACATGAAGAGGCTCATCTTGTTCAACCTAAGTGCGTTTCTGGTCGTAAAACTCATTATTCATTTGCTACGCAACTAGAATGGCACTCAGAGGAGAGAATACCTGTGCCGAGGACAAACATTTTCTTCCACCAGATATGGATGATAATCTGGATCTGAACCAAACTCTACAACCATTATATATTTCAACACCACAAATATATATATATATATATATATATATTGCTGAAAAACAGATGTGGGTGAAAACAAGCAGCAAGTCAGTGAGACTAGACTGATGTGGGTCATCCTTGATGGGTAAGAGGAGTCGGATGCCCCCCCCTCATGTCTTAGAAGTGTCACTCTGCAGGTTATAGTGTCCATGGCGGTGCATCTCTAGTGCACGGCAGAGCACAGGTCAATGTATCGTCTGTTACATTTGCTTTGAAATTTGTTTTAGAAATTTACAAGGCAATGGTGTTTAAGGTTTTGCACATCACAAGGTTTGAATGTAATTCCGCTGTGTTTGGTTGAATGGTGATATATTTAACTTGATTGTTTACTGCAGGTATTTTAAGCGTAAATATCTATGGATTATACTGCATACGTTTAGTATGGATACCAGGGAGAACAGCTGTTGCCAAGGAAACCACGAATGGGGACCCAAATAAACAATAAACAATAAGACAATGTGGGAGGTAAGGGGAAGAGGAGGAGAATAGGAACAGAGGGTGGGGATGACTGATTGGGAGGATGAGCAGAAGGAGAGAGGGATGGAGGGGTGGAAATTAAATAAGTGGAAGAGAAAGAAGGAAGTGAGGAGCGGTGGAGTAGTAAAAAAAAAAATGGAAAGGAAATTAATTCAGGTGAAATGAGAGAAGTGTAGAGATGAAAGAAGCGACAGGAGAGGAAAAAGAAGAAAAAAGAGAGGATGAGGCAGAGGAGGATAGGAGAGAAGAGGCCATGGCAGGAGATGAAAGGAGAAGAAATTATACTAAGAGGAAGGTATTCAGGATGACGGGTATTTCTGTCTCTTTATATTATCTTTGTCTTTAAACCCCCCCCCCATGCTCCAGACATGCATATACACACCTAACTTCCTACATTTCTCTTGCTCGTGTTCACTACCTTAATCTTGGTTTTTGGCAACACCAGCGCTTGTCATTTCCATAATTCCTGTGATAGTGCAGAGGGGGAGAAAATGTGAAATTGAAAGAAGGGGGAAGGTAGTCTGGAAAGAGAGCGGCTGCTCATCTGTCAAGATTACAGCTCTGAAATCCTGTGAAATTCTTTTTTATCTCTGACTGTAAAGGCAGACCTCCACCCTCCGCCGTGTAATTGGTAGAATAAGAGCATTAGGTTTCAAAGGATGGAGATGTGTTGTTGCTGTGTGAGTCAGTTCCTGCAGCAGAGGTGAGCAACCAGGTCACATGAGTTGGACTCCTTGGCGGCGAATCAATAACAACGGTTATTTGCCCAAACGGCATCTGAATCTAAATCCCACTTGTGGCACATGCAAATCATCTCCAGCTGCTTTCATTCACATGCTTTGAACCAGGTCATTTGACAGACATTTCCAATGAGAATGTGAATAATTCCACCTGCCTATGAATATTTATAATCATGTTGCCTTCACATGCCTGCTAGTCCATTTTCTGCATAATAGGGGGATGAAAAAAAAAAAAAAAAAAAACCTAAGCCACAATGGACAAGGAAATCTCATGTTTCATTCAAATTGGAATTTAAAATATGTTGTATTTAAGAACCACTAATTATCCACTGGAGATGTTCCAGGCACAGGCGTAGGAGGCCTCGGGGTAAACCCAGAACACACTGGAGAAGTTGGATATCTCATCTGGACTGGGAACGCCTCGGGATCCCCCAGGAGCAACTGGAAAACGTTGCTGGGGAGAGGAACGTCTGGACTACTTTGCCTGAACTGCTGCCACAACGACCCCGGAGAGGCGGCAGAAAATGAATGGATGGATGGATTTAAGAAAATATTAACCCCCTTAACATCAAGTTTCCCCTCCTTTTTATTTAACGTCTTATTTTTCTTTTCTGATATTCACCACATGACCACATGGATTGATTTTTTTTCTTTATTTTTCTCAGTTTGATCTATTTTCAAACCATTATTAATATCAAATATTATCATTTAAAATGAATAAACCCTCTGAACATCCACACAGTGTAAAGGAGCTGGTCCTCATCTTACAGGTTCAGCTTCCCTCCCTGACTTTATTTATCACAACCTGGAAATGGCCTCTGAGGCTCCTGTAGTATCGAGCCTGATAAGACTTTAACGAGGAGTGTAGAATTCTGTTTAATTAGAACATTAGTTCAGCATATGAGACCATTGTTAAGTTATTACTGTAGCAGTTATTAATAAATTTTCACTCTATTTGGAAAAACTGTTGTTATGTTATTACATTTATGCCATAGTAATTTTACTATCAGTGGATGTCATATTATTTATATCATACGATATGAGCATTACAGATTTGTACTTTGAATGCCTTACACACACACACACACACACACACACACACACACACACACACACACACACACACACACACACAAACAGATCCTGCAGCCCCCTCATTTAGAAGCTTACACGCAGACTCTCCTTTTCCTTGAAGTAAGACAATTAACGGTGTGCAGCTCAGTGGACACTGGTGTATCTGACACTGTCAGTGCTCATCTGTCAGCTGGAGGAGCTCAGAGGAGCCTCCTGGGACCAAACACCCACCCCTCAAAGAAGAAGAAGAAGGTGGGAGAGGAAGAAGAGGAGGAGGAGGAGGAGGAGGAGGAGGAGGAGGAGGAGGAGGAGGAGGAGTAGAGGAAGTAGAAGGAGGAGAAACAGAATGATCCAGTCCTGTAATTAACTGTGAAGAGTCATTTCACACCAGACGGAGTCGGAGGGAAATCAAAGTTCCGTATGTGACGTGTGCATCAGTGTGTGTGTGTGTGTCTGTGTGTGTGTGTGTGTGTGTGTGTGTGTGTGTGTGTGTGTGTGGTTTAGAGAGGTTGATTAGGTGTGTGTGACAGTATGTAAATGTCCCTGTGATGAAGGTGGTTGTGTGTGCATATGTGTGTGTGTGAGTGAAGGTGTCAGTTTAAAGCGTTCACGCCTGTAAAAAACCATTAGACATAGGTTGACGTCCATTTAGTGAAATCGAGTCAAATTTTATTTATACAGCCCAATATTATAAATCACAAAGTTGCCATGAGGTGCTTCATTCAGGCTCCGTATCACTTTCACACACACACACACACACACACACACACACACACACACACACACACACACACACACACAGAAAATTAACTGGCAGCCACGGACACCTCTCACCGGCAGAAAATCCTATCCACCGCCGCTGTGACTTCTCCCTTTGTGACGCTGCCGAACACAGGGCCGAGGGCGAGCCAACACTAATCCTTTCCAATTAAAATACTTTTGTTGTTAAAGGCAAAACACACATTAAAACGTGTCAGCATTTCAGACTGCAGCTAGCTGTGCGGTGAGGGGAGGGGAGGGGAGGGGGGGTTATTAGTGTGGATAGCTGTCCAATCAGAGAAGATGTGGAGTTTGATATCATTGTGATATAATGTAGCATTCGAGTTGAGGAAAACCATCATTCCAGAATCTTACCCCCCCTCCCCGCCTCTGCAACGCCCCCTGGTGTGAGGACGCCGCCGTTTACATTTCTTTTATATTTGAAACAAGTTGCTCATTAACCGAAACCAAGTACTGAATCATACAAATGCAGCTCTCACAATTATTGACAACTTGTAAACAACTAATATGTGAAATCATACATTTATACGTGCTGCTGATATTATTATGTCTCCAGGCGACAGTTGCATCATGTGTTCGGGGCGGGCGTCCATACGTCCGTCTCATTCTTGCAAACGCCACACCTCAGAAACACCTCGTATAATCTCTGCAGACGACCGGTTTGTCTCCGAAGTCGCCATTTTTGGGAAGCGGAGAAACGTTCAGTGGATTCTCAAGCGTTTATGTCAAGACGGAGAGCATGCACATGAAGAACGCAGTCAGAAAGTAATCAGGTTAAATCCATTTTGTTTTTGATCAGTTAATGAAAAGGGTTAAGTTTGGGAGTGTTTATTCTGACTGAGAGTCAGAAGCCAATTAATTTTATTTTGAGCTGCGGTTTGATTGGTCCAGACATCTTTTGTTAATTTAATAATTTGGTTTCCTCTGACTGGAGCTTTGGAAGCAGTGCTGGTCTGAGGCTGAACAGCACTGGGTGTTATTTGATCAGTAAGTCTCAGGACCAGCTGACTCTCGTCTCTTCTTCTTCTCTCACATGGCCTCTCGTCCTTCAGTTCTTCCCCTCCTCTTTTTTTCCCACCTCCATCTCTTCAGCATCAATCAGTCCTCTCTCCGTGTGGACTGGTACTGAGGCTTCATTATGCCCCCCTCCCCCCCCATCCCCCTCCCGGCTCTCATATTTATTTCATAGCTGGCAGGCTTGAGAGGACGCGGGCCCCGCTGGCAAGTGAAAGGATGAATTTCCACATGCATTATTCTCACATTGAGCTACCGCGGGGCTCGTCACAGCCCGAGATGCCCTGCAGCGCCCAACAGCGCGCAGACGCACGGCGAGAGCACACAAACGTACGGAACAATGCCGAGGAATCTGCACATTAAAGACACGTATGCGCAGAGATACATCACAACACGTAGAGGGAACATCTGTGTCATACATGAACACACAGCCGAGAGCGAACGTCACCTGCCCTGGGCAAGAATACAGGAATAAATAAAATATATATCAAAGAAACATATAAAAATGTCTAGAGGAGATGTGTCTTCACTATCTGTTTTCATCATGTGACATATCCATGATTCATGATGTTTCAGACATTAATTCAAGGATAGAGAGCAGATCTACACCTGCTCATTCATATGTAATACATCATTTGTTGCCTCAGACTTTAAATTCACGCTGCTCTCCGTTACCCAGTGGGAACGAACATTAACCGCCAGTGTTAAAGCATAAACCTGGAGTTCTCAGGGTCATAACTCAGTCTGATCTGAACTCTGAACATACAGTGATCAGCACTGTTCTCTGTAATTTGTGCACAGGTAATGACTGTGTTTCTGGCTGCCCTAAATTTTCTTTTCCTTCTGTGTGAATAGCGAAATTAAATCATTATCCAATTACAGCAAACCCAAGATTCTTTAGCCAACGAGGTGCCAATGGGTTCCTTACAGAAAACATTTTTATGTTGGTATTAATTAGAAATCTGCAAGTATTTCTAATGAATACGAACATTTGAACAAAAGTAATTTATCACATCAATTAACCACCAACAGCTAAACTACCACTGACTTCTGAGCAACCAGTATAATTTGAGGGAAGAAATAAAATTCTTCCTTCTACAAATTAAAAGTTGAATTAAAATGCACTGCTAATGCGAGCATGCATTAGCAACCGACATGATTGAGTCAGTTTTCTAATTTTAAAGCTCCTTTTTACTTGAGCTACTGTTACCGTACACGTTAGCATTTACTACTTATTTCTACATTAGCTACTGTTGCAAACATTACAAAGGCGTTAAGCTTCCATGCATCTCTAAAGGCACTGAGGGATTAAGAAGATGGAGCAAAACTAAACACACCTGCGCATACATAGTTTGCAAAGACTTGCAGTTGTAAATCAGGATTACACTGCTAGTCAGCTAACAATAGTACAATTACCACCAAGTAGTTCACTCAATATAACTGTTTTAACTGATGCAGAACTGCTGTTTCGCTTTGCTCTGATTGGCTCAGGGTCTGTCAATGTTGAACAACATCCACAGACATAAAAAGGCTTGAGCCTCAATGAAATGTCAGTTTCAGGGAAACAAGGATTTAGATTTGAATACAAATTCTCCACTAGTCCAACTTGCCGTTTTAATGTGAAACGGTTCCATGCTGCAGTTTCAACTCATTTCCTGTCTGTTGCTATTGAATCACATTTCCTTCACCGTATGTGTTTGATGAAGAGAAAGAATTTAGGATGACACACACACACCCCCACACACACACACACACACACACCCTTCATCTCTTTAAACAGGCCATATAGCCTGAGAGAAGCATGAGAGAAGCCTCCCCTCCCTCAGCAGAAGCGAACGTCTCAAATCTTTTAATGGAACAAATAACAGGCTGTCACGCCGTGTTGTTGCAGGGATATCTGCATGTAAAATTTTCCAACATCCGTGTAAAACGCCTGGTTCTGCCGCTTTTCTCTCCTCCACCACTGAACTTTTAAAGACCCTGTAAAAAGCCCAGACAGCCCTAACGAGCCAGAACAAAAACGGAGAAGAAAAGGCGAGGAGAGGAACAGGCCATGGGTGAGCAGCCCGAGTCCCTATTAACCTTGTAAATGATTCAGTCGGCCGGCTGGAAGATTGAAGCTCCGCTGCTGTTTATCTAACAGATGGAGGGATGATATTCAGAGTCAGACGAGCTGTATGGATTCGCAGAGTGCCCTTCAAGACACTGCAGCTAAAGGAATATCGACGGGCCTCCAGTGCCAATTACCCATGTTAACACACACACACACACACACACACACACACACACACATACAGATTCAAACACAGTCACCCTAACACAGGTAATTAAAGACGCAAATGTACAGAAAAGCAAAACAGAGGTAGACATGGTAAGAATATATAAACATGAACAAGCACACAGAGCAAACACAATCAGACATACAACCGTGCAATTATTTTTGATCTAAGTATAGAGACACAAACACTCCGTGAGGCACAATCACATGTCACTGAATACATGGAAACATTAAATCATGAAAGCTTATGATTACTGAAATGCATGTAAACGTCAACAGGCTTATATAGAGAACACACACACACACACACACACACACACACACACACACACACACACATCAACCAGTATACGCAAGCGACCACACACACAAACACACAAACACACAAACACACACACACACACAATAGGTTTTCCCATTCAATTCCACCCCCAGAGAGCCATCACCACGGAAACCAGTGGCGGTCAGATTATCAGATCCACAGTCTAGATAGACAAACATGGAACATACACGCATGTATGAGCCATCAATGAGGATTATCATTTACAGGGAGGAGATGCTGCTAATCATTAAAAGATAATAAAATTACATCATCAAATTTATTAAATTTTCAGAATTCAATTTCTTTTTTTATTGTTTCTGTCATGGGTCAAAGTTCAGAGGAGGCAACTGTCACCACACGTGTCCAAATGTGGTAATAAAACGATCCATAGATCGATTAATAAACTGGAAGCACTCTGGCTGACCTTTGATCAGAAACCAGAGCCGGTGCAATCACTGTTTCACGGTCTGAAATGATGGATTATATGTTTGTGGAAAGGCTGATCAATACCAATGCCGATGGACCCTAATCCTAATTGATTGTGATGCAACATTTTAATTAAAAATTACAGAAGCATGACGCCTCCTATACTCAAAAGAAGTAGTTTTGACAACCTGTCATGGCTCCACACTCATTTCCATGTCAGACTCATGGACTTAAAGCAGTATTTCTGTACTTTTACTTGTTTAAAAGCATTAACTACAAATGACCTGAAGTTCACATTATCCCTGTCCATCAGAAAACAATTTAATATGTTACTCCCAACCTCTCAGTTCAGCCATCGATGTATTTTTACTCCTCAGTGCACTGTAACATTCTCTTTGTAAATAACTGAAACTCAATCAGAAACTCAGAAAAGTAATCCATCACAGATAATTCATCATTTCAGAAAACAAACACAGACTCAGTCATTTTTTAAAACTAAAAAGTTTGCTCAAATAGTTTCCTGCAGACAACTGAAGCACCATAAAAAACAGAAAGGTATCTTATGTTTGACTGCGATGCATTTCCTACAGGATGCTACTCTCTTGAAACTGGTTGTGGCTTTTGATTTACATTAGATACTGAAGTGAGAGGCATCCTTTAGAAAACAGTAGCCAGAGCTGTGAAGTAGGAGGTAGTTAATGGGGTAAAACGTGCAAAATCAACAGTATGGTCCTTAAAAATCTGAAATTTCAAAACCTAAATCCAGTAATATGAGATGACAGCTGAGAGCTGCTTCATGTTTTACACCTGATATGAAAATCCTGACAGTGTCCTTCATTTCAAACCTCATCAGGTTCCCTAAGGACGGGAAGTTTTACTACAGAGAATGGAGACATATTTCCAAAATATAAAGGATTTACAACTTGTCCTTTGCTCTATATGCAGGAAATGACCGGCATTATTGAATAACAGCACAAAACAAACACATGCACACAAATAAAAAATAAATAAAAAAATCACTGCAAAAAAAAAAAAGAAAAATGGCGTGAAAGAGAGATCTCTTAGTGTAGCTGTACGAGCTGGCTTGAGTTCATTTTATTCTACTCATCCTCTCCATGAAAGGATGTGTCAGTCAGAACACGCTGCCAAAAACAGAGAGAGCCAAAGGTTGAGAGGGCGAGAGAGGACTAAAAGTAGATGACAGCAAGACTGAAGTTAGGAGGAAAATGGTGACAGAGAGAGAGAGACGGATATAAGACAGAAGAGATAAAGGATTTGGGATTTGTAAAATAATAAAAAAAAAAAAAAAAAAGCAAGAAAGAGAAATGAGAGAAGAAGAAGAAGGTGGGCGGGTCACATGGTGCGTTTGTGTGTGTGTGTGTGTGTGTGTGTGTGTGTGTGTGTGTGTGTGAGTCTATGTGTGTGTGTGTCTGGGTCAGATCTATTCACATGTTGCCAGTGAGGACTGAGGAGTTTTTTTTTTTCTTTTTGTAAAAGAAAAACCCAGCAACCAGAGAACAAACAGAAATGTGCTCTGGAATGTTCTTATACATTCGACTTTCACTGATATTTCACAGAGGAATTCAGACCCTGGATCTGCTACAGAACCGGATCAACGACTCAGCCAAAGTCTCATCCGTCTCTGATAAAAGAAAATCAACCAAATTCATGAACTCATCTGATATTCCAGCTGTCACCAAGTCTGTCAGCTGAGGAAAGTCAGAGCCAGTTTTTAAAGTCGGACTGGAAGTTAAAGTCAGTTTTATAGGCTGAAATCAGGAAGTCGCCATACTGGAGATTTTTGCTTTGAATAATACTCTAAAGAACAATGTGTGCACACACACGGTGGTGTGACATGAGCGTGTGATATTATCCAGAAACACTGTGGCGTGAGAGCAGGACGAGATAACAGAGCCAATAAACCAACAATCCAGGATCAATTGATTTGTTATAAACCAATGATCAGGAATCTGCTTCCTTACTGGAAACCATCAATCTAGGATCTACAGACTCGTTAGAAACCTACAAACAGGGATCAGTTAACTCACTATTAACACCAGGATCTCATTAAAAACAAGCAAGTCCACGATCTACTGACCCATCAGACACCAACCAATCAAGGACCAGAAAACCATCTGGAACCCATGAAGGGCAGGAGGGCTTCTACAAAGTCATACGAAACCAACATGTCCAGGATTTACTGTAATATTAGAAATTAATGATACGCTTCTACTAACTCTTCAGTAACTAACAATCCAGGTACTGAAGACTCATTAGATATCAACAAGTCCAGGGTCTAAAGATTCATTAAAATCCAATAATCCAGGACCAAATGACACATCAGAAACTAAAAAGCAAAGGATCTCATGACACATTAGAAACAGAGTCCAGGTCCAGGATCTAATGAGTCATTAGAAATTAACAGACAGAAGTCAACTGACTCAGTCCGAGTCACTTGACTTTTGCCTGTTAGTCTACGATCTCATTGGAAACCAAGAATCCAAGACCAACAATTCACTGGAAAACAGTGCAGGTTACATCGACTCTATCTAATCTGTGTGATAACAAGTAAAAAAAAAAAAACAGCGGACTCACTCAAAACCTGCAAATCCAGAATCAACTGGCTTTTTAGAAACCAATTATACAATATCTATTATCTATTGATAAACCAGTGGTTCCCAGATGTGTTGACTCAACAGTGTTGGATTGGATGTAAAAAATAGAAAAAACAATCAATGTATTTTCTGACTGAACCTGCAGGTGGAAACATTTGGCTTCTGTCTTATTCCAGTGTGTTAACCCACAGGTTAACCTATTGACAAGCTGTGAGCGCACAATGTAAAGTGCACAACATTCAAAAACACAAAGTTGCTCCGGTCATACTGAGATCTGTTGTTCTCCAATTGGCTTCCCCAAGGTCCCTAAAGCTGTACTGAACAGATTAGAAGGTGTGTTTGGTTTGCTTACCTTTAGTGTCCAAACCACAGAAGGAGGTGGAAGGGGAGCAGGATGGGGAAGAAGCAGGAGAGATGGACCCACCAACACAACAGAGCAGCACCGGAAAACAAAGAGACATTTTATCAGAATTCTAGTAAAAATTAAAATGCATTTGGAATTTCAATCCACCGCTCGTTGTTTTTCTCGCTGCCAACGGGGCGGTGAAAGAATCACCAACCAACAGCCAAACACACCTAAATCTTTTAATCCACTCCACAGCTAACCAATCAGCATCTGGAGCCACACTAAGCGGCTGTTACAGCAGCGAGAGCAGCTGGTATGTTACCCAGGTGAAGCAGTTAGTTTGGCAGGTAATCAGCCATGACTGAGAGGGGCCGGGTATGTTCGAGTTGGCTGCTGGAGGATGGTTTGGTTTCAAAAATGTTGGTTGTCTGCCCCGACTGCAAACGATTCACGCTGTGCAACTATACACACACACACACACGCGCGCGCGCGCGCGCACACACACACACACACACACACACACATACACACACACACACACACACACACACACACACACACACACACACACACACACACACACACACACACAAACAGGAGGTCATTTCCATGTCCAAAAGCAGTGTTGTGTCATTTCCAACGATGCCGGCCCTCCGGGACACTGACCACACACAAATCTGGTCACAACTGCCGAGGACACACAAACACACCTCTGGTACTTTTTCCTTTTTAATCCAATCACCCTTCGTGGTTTCATTTGTTCTGCCATGACGACCAAAAAAACTGCAACACCTTATTGTGTTTTCAATTATTTTGTCTGCTGGCTGATCTAAACTCACCCCAAAGCAAACACGCAGCAACAAAGGTCGACATCACCACTGTGAATCATCCTCCTCAGGTTGGAGCTGGGCGATACTGACATGATTAAAATATCACAATACGTCTCAATATCGACACGTAGCAGTCAAACATCCCAGTAATTTGACTGTCTGGTGCGACACCCAAGAAATGAGAAAAAAGGAAAAAACTGGCTGTGGATATGATGACTGAATAAGAATTCACAAGGTGTAAGTAATAACGTGAGCTCAGGTGCACGTGGGACCTTTAAACCAGGAGCACAGATATTGAACAAGCAGTTTATCGAGAAATGAATTAACCAAAGACCTCACATCATGTCTCGCATCCCAGTATTGATATATTGATGATTCGCCCTGCTCTGCTCTGCCGTGGGTTTGTTTGCTTTGTTGGACAGAAGAAGGAAGCACAATATCAAGTTTGAAAAAAAAACAAAAAAAAAACAGTGTTGCACTTTATCTGCAATCCCAATCAGTCACCCAGATTAATTAACCGTACATCTGAAAGTTGATCTTTAAAGACGCAGCAATCGATCAATCTATAATGTTTCATAGACAACGGATCAAATCATTCACGTGAAGAGAGAATGTCAAAGAGAATTATAAGATGAGATTAACTTTATTAACCTAAGGGGGGGGGGGATTTATATCATTACAGCAGCAGCAGGATACAGATGAGGGTCTGTATCAGGTGTAGTTAAGAGAGAGAAAATATTTGGATCATCAGTGTATTTATATGAGGTGTGGTACTCCACTTATATTGAGTCATGGTGAGAGGAAAGAAAAAAAAAAGCTGCACGTGTTACAGAGACTTATTGCACATATTACTGTCCGGTGCTGGTTGTACAGTCTGACAGCAGCGGGAAGAAAAGACCTGCGGTAACGCTCCATTGAACACCGCGGGTGGAGCAGACGGTCGCTGAAGGAGCAGCCCGGTGCTGTCAGAGACTCATGCAGGGGGTGGTGGGAGACGTTCTCCCTTCAGGATGAAAGCTTGGCCATCATTCCTCTCTCTCTGTCCAGGGGGCATTGCAGGACAGAGTCTGTCCTCTAGACAAGTTTATTCAGTCTCTTCCTGTCTGCTGGTGGAGCTGCTGCTGCTGCCCCAGCAGACCGCTCCATAACAAATAGCTGACTGCACCAGTCATAAAAGGTCTTAAGGAGTGGTCGCTGCATCCCCGAAGACCCGAGTCTCTTCAGCAGGTGAAGTCTGCTCTGGCCTTTCCTGTATAACATATTAATACTGTGCACACCCAGGTGTTTGTATGAATTTGCAGTCTCGGTGTGTATTTCTCCTGCAGAAATCTATCACCGGCACTTTGGTTTGTCCAGTGTTTATTTGGAGGCAGGTCTGCTGACACCAGCTCAGGCTTAAGATGGACAGGACTATCCCGCGCAGCTGGTCCGCACAGGACTTGAGAATCCCGGACATGATGCCTGGTCAAAGCTGTTAGAGAGAGTGTTCGGGACGCTGACCCGCTTTAGGTCTCCTATACGCTGTCCACTGGATACGCTGATATGGTTTAGAGGTGTCTTCCTGTAGCAGGACTCAGCAACTCTCTGGAGCCTTTTAGCCTCTTTAATGTCCTAGTTTTGGTTTTATGGGACATTTACTGAGCGACTCAGCTTTTTTCATCAGACAAGCTCTAATAAAAATACCTACACACTCAGCAGCAGACAGAGTTAGAGATCAGCTGATGGAGAGGATGGAACACCCATAGCAGACAGAACTGAGTTAGTTACACTAACGTTGAATTATTCATCTATCATGAGCTGTGTCTGCTACATGTGTAAACTGTTTAATAAACATGTTACTCATGAACACTTTAGAAGTTGTTGTATGTCAGTGTTGTGTTTTCATCTGGTTGCAGTGCCCCCAAGTGACCAAATAATGTAGCAGTGTTAGCATGGATGTGTGTGTGTGTGTGTGTGTGTGTGTGTCAACGCACGCACGCACGCACGCACGCACGCACGCACGCGCACGCACGCACACACACACACACACGCACACACACACACACACACACACACACACACGTCAAACACACAGAATGCGTTTGTTCTTATCACCCCCTGGAGCACAAGCTGGGGGTTATCAAAACCCAACACCACCGGGCTCAGAACGGGTCCTCAAGGACTGAGGGGAAGTCATTCACTACTGAAAAACTCAACAAACACCAGGTCTCTGTGCACTTCAACCCCAGCAACACTCAGAACAACACCCGGGGCAATGCCGTGTACGCAGTTCAGTGCAGCTAAGAAAAACACCTGCTTCACAAGCGAATGGCACGACACAGGAGAGCCGACTCCAGGTCAGGACTCGGGAGTCCAACTGCATCTGAAGGACAAGAGACACTCACTTGAGGACAGCAGCGTCCATATTTTGTCCAGAGAGGACTGATGGTTTAAAAGAGAGGTAAAAAAAAAAATCCATCTACTAAAATCCCTGTTCAGACCCGGTATTAACATCCGTCTCAGGTGATCCGATCACAAGTGGTCAGCTCCAACTGCAGGTGATCAGATCACTGAAGACGCATGTTAATACCAGGTCTGAACAGGGCCAACGACTCTCAAGGTGTTAACGCCCCTTAAAAGGTTAATTGTGTGGGATTCAGTCAGTCAGACCCGAAGACGACTTTCAGATGAAAGGTCTTCAAGAACGTCACGTCCAGTTCCCTTTGTAAAGCTCCATCAAGATTGTTCTGTCACTCTCATGAAGCTTCAACAGAGCCCTGAAAAAACTCTGGGATCTTGTGGATTTTCTGATTGAGAAATCTGGAAACCATTCAGGGGTTTTTTTCCCATGAGCGATGCAGACAGATACTACCACAGCTTCCCCCCGAAACACAGTGTGTTCCTTTACTAATGAGTGTAAAAGCATTAGCTAGCAATTTTCATGATATTTTCATACATGGCTGCTGGAAGGTTGTAACGAGTATGCACGGCAGGGTGAGAGGGTTCGTTAGCGGGGGATGGAGAGGGAAATGAGCTGACACATTACTGCCTGTGGCCCAGAATCCCCGGGGGCAAGACCAGAGAGACAGAGGGAGAGAGGGCGGGGGGTGAAAGAGAGAGATGAGAAGTGTTCCACTGCCTTGAAGCAAAGTGAATCCTGATCAAAATACTGATTGTAGTGCTCTCTCTCTCTCTCTCTCTCTCTCTCTCTCTCTCTCGAGAACACACCCACACAGACACACACACACACACACCTCACCTACCTCTTGCCCAGAGGCAGGTTGATAAGAGAAGGGTTAGAGGTAGCCGATCAGTTCCCTCTGTTACAGTTTCAGAGCTGTCAATCATCTCCTCCAAACACCCACATTTCGCTTATATAGAACACCATCCATCCAACCCACACCCACCCACACACACACACACACACACACACACACACACACACACACAAGACCAACAAGGTCAAACATTTGCTACTCACACCATGTTTTCAGGGCAAATATCATATGTGCACATACAAACACAAAATGACACAGACATACACACACACACACACACTTGACCACCAGTGTCAATCAACTGAGACCCACACACACCTGTCTGCTGCTGGTGTTCAGTGGGTGGGGGGTGGGGTGGGAGGGGTGTTCAGGGGTCAGAGGTCATGCAAGTGAGAGTAAGGCTCTTCATTGTCATTGACCGACACAGAGGAAGACGGAAGACAACGGGGTTGGAGAGGAGAACCTTACAGCGGACATGTTGAATACAACCGCAAAACATCAAGAGCTGTGACAACAGTGTTGAAATGCGTGTCATCTCAAACCCAAAGAGCTTTTTTTTTGCATCTTTTAGCTCATAGTTTTATTTTTACACATATTCACAGACAGTCAAAGTTAGAGACCGTCTGGTGGAGGAAGTGGAAGATCTAGCAGCTCAGGCGGTGGTGAAAACCAAACCAGAGCTAAAAGGAAAGACAACATCCATCGGCTGGACACAAACATCACCCTGCCTGCTAGATGTGTGGGTATTAATGTTGCGTTCTTCTGCCCCTCGTGGTCAGAAATCTATGAACGCAGCTTTAAACAATCTCACCATAAAGCGTGGCTTCTGCTCGGACATGAGACTGAGAGGCAGAGCTGGACTCAGTCGCTCCACAACAAATTATTCAGCGACACTGACGTCAATCAACCCAAATGAGACCAAGAGAAGAAGAAAGTAAAGGAAAGAAAGAAAGTAAAGGACAACAACAGTGGACGCATGACTGAGCCTCATCAAAAATTCCCTCCATCACTCCAGAGTGACGCATTTAAGAAAAGATGGTAACAAGAAGCTGGGGAATGGCTGCTGGGAAGCCAGTGTAAATCATGGTAAGCTGTGTGTGTGTGTGTGTGTGTGTGTGTGTGTGTGTGTGTGTGTGTGTGTGTGTGTGTGTGTGCGCGTGTGTGTGTGTGTGTGTTGTCGGAGAGAGCTGGCAAATTAAAAATCACAAAGAGCGGATTGAAGTGAATTATCCTTTCACAGCCATCTTGGAGAAGGGGATCTGAAGAAGTGGTGTGACATGCATTTCCACGCTAGGCAGGTGGGTGTCACACAAGTCCTATTTTTGATTGTGTGTACTGGCATCACTATGTGTTCACGCAGGTGTGCTACTCACCATGCGATCCGTGCAATTCAATATCATTTGGTTTGATTTAAAAAGCGTGTGAGTGACAGAGAGACTGGATTTGTGAGAGAGACTCCTGTGAACCCGTGTTATCACACATCACCAAGAACACAAGCAAACCTGAGTTAAATTTGATGAGCTGTCAGGATGTGGACCAACGAGAAATGGGAACAACAATTTTTTTGGTTGCAGATCTGGACAAACATACTAGGCAGGAAAATCGTAATTTCTAAAGCATTTACTGTCTGTAGCTAAAACTCTCGACAGGCGAGTTACAGAGGGCTTTCTTCCTCTTCCCTGGTTCAAGAAGAATTTATAAATGAGGGTCATTTAACGGCCTCTACAAAGCCTCCGTGGCCATTATTCTCATTAAGATGAAGTATCTATTCTGCCATGGCAACACGTCATTAAAAATGTCACAACAGCATTTTGATCCATGTCCAGAACATAAAACATGGAGGATTTCCAACAACAGACAGAAGTCTGAGTCTGTGAGCAGCTCTCCTGTGTCCAGGCTAGCTGCAGCATTAACAAGGCTAACCTCATCCATAATTGAGGAGCAGTGATTCTGACCCAGTTACACAGTGGGTGCCATGATCACAGAAGGGGGGAGGGCTTCTTATTAAATAACAGAAATCCGCCAATCACAGCACCGCGCCCTCTGACTTCGGTGAGAGCGATGACAACGGCCTGCCGTCTGCGGGAGCGATTGATGCTGCGCCGACTGCGCGAGCGAGGCACTAATGAGGCTTTTTCATCCGATCTGACACAAATACATGTTAGCATGATCATCGTTATGTGTGTGGACAGAGTTTTAGCGGCGGATACTTTTTAAAATGATGTTTCAGAGATATGGTGAAGTTAATCTGAAGATGAATAGAAGATGCTCTCAATGTCAAACTCGCTTTAATTTACTTGTTGCAGCGTTTTTAAAGTGCAAGTCTGTCATTTTTTTTTTTTTTTTTACAGACTTGCTGACAGAAAATCATATGAAAAGCCCAAAACCAACAATGATCTCATCCGCTAACAAGTACTGGCCGCGTATGCAAAGTCTCACAAAGCTGTACCAAATGTTTCTTAATCTGCTACTGTAAATAGTCCCCAATAAACCCATCATGTCCTCCTGTTTGAGTGACATTTGCTCAAACTTTTATTTAGTTTTTGATGAAACTAAATGTTTGTGAGCCATTTTAAAGACTTAGGAACTAGCGGGATAATGGTTGACACATATCTACTGTATGTGGTAGCGGAGACAATCACCTTCCTTGACTGTCGGCACTCTAATGAATTCAAATCCACACAGAGACTGCTTTCTGAGCAACAACCCATGTGGGTGAGAATTTAATAAGGAGGAAGAAAGAGGCAGAGTTTTTAAATGGGGACCGCAAAGCTGCTTGAGCCGACAGGTTTGATGGACAGCTGCGGCAGAGGGGTTCACTGAAATGTGTCGAGAGCTGCCCGGGGTTTGCTGCCAGTGCTTTTCATTATACTGTATGTCGCAACTGTGAGGACAAGGACAAGAGAGGGGATAACTTGTAGCAGGTGAGAGACATGAATATTAAAACTGTTAATGACACTAAATGGCTGCCTGTGCACTATATGTAGTATTTCTATATACATGGAGCACTTCGCTATTTGCTTCTCATTTGAGCGAACATGCAAGGTGCTGGCCTGAACATCAGGAGCAATTTGGGGTTCAGCGTCTTGCTCAAGGACACAGGAAGAGCTGGGGAGGAGCCTGGAATCGAACCGCCGCCCCTGATTGGTGGATGCGCTTCCGGAGCCGCAAGCCGCCACCTGACAACACGTTTAAGTCCAGTTCAAATAATCCACCGAAGTTCAAGAGAGAGCTGTGTCATTTTTTTGGTGGAATATGATGTGAAAGTATTCTGTTATAGCTGGCTCAGCTGACATGCGTTCACACTGGGAACCAACCAGTATAAAGACAGTAGTCTTCTAATGGAGGACACTGCATCAGAGACTGAACAAAATGAAGCAGATGAGTCGTTCAGACTCAGACGATAACTTTATTTCTTATCTTGTCCTTACATTTGTCTTTCCTTCTCACTCCTCGTTTTCCAGCCTGTTTCATCTTCTCCTTTATTATTTTCTGCCTTCAGTGTCTTTCGCCCCCCCCCCCTTTTTTCCCACCTCCTTTCTGTGGAAAGCGTGTCATCGCCTGCGGCCACCATACTGTGCATGACCACAACATCAACTGCTTTTTTTTTTCTCTCTCACTACAGTGATCTGAATTTCATTGTGCTGTGTAATGTGTCTGGTTGTTTATGTAGATGTGTTGGTGTCATATTCTCACACACAGAGGCGCTGTAATGGGGTCATTGTTGTGGCTGATGGTCCATCAGGCAGAATGAGGATCAGTTATCCTGGTCCACTCGCCTGTGTGATTGGCTGTTCAACCAACCAATCAAACAGCAGGCTGTCAGTGACACAACCTCTGGACTTTACAGACCTCTTGCTGTGTGTGTGTGTGTGTGTCACTGTACATGATGCATGGACACAAGAATCAGGCTGTGTACGTGACCTCTGGTACATCCTCGTCACCTGCAGCCGGTTTCACAAAGACAGACTCTGACTGTGTCTTAGACATAACAAACAGTCAGACTTCAGATAGACTCAGTCTGAATTCCTCAGTTGCACAAAGCAGTTTATTCTTGACTATTTTAAGCCAGACTGTGGTACAATAAATTCTGGGTCATTTCAAAATTTTTAAAAAATGGCTGCGGCCTCTAAAAATTCTTTCCCTTCTCACTGCTCTCAAACCACAAATTATGAGCCATGTTTTCCTGCTTTTTTGTTGTTGGGTGCTACTGGTCAGAGCAGTTGTCACTGATAACCATGTAACCATGGTAACATTGGTCTTAGACGTGAGTTAGCTTAAAATGAGTCATTCTTTATTTTTCTTCTTCGCCTTAGACTGATATATGAGCAAAACAAAGACTGGCCTCACACCACAGACCCGTCTGAAATATCTTTGTGAAGCCGGCCCCTGGGCGACTTGCAGGAGAGTTCACTATGTTCTACAATGGTACACCTCAGGTCTTCTAATACTGCCACTTATTGAAGTAAAAAAATGTAAGTCAATGTTTAAATCATCTTCCACTTTTAGCCAATAGAGGGGGTTCGTTTTTGCAAATTGCTAATGTTCTTAAAAGTCCAATACTTTCTGTATCTGTGCAGGTTTTTTTTAATTTATTTTTATAAATGTGTTCCTGACAAAATGGATTTGTCTTCCACAAGAATAAATCACCTCAAAGCAGTTACGGTGTCTCAGCAGTGACATGTTTTCTGCCTGACAGTGTTGGCGACTGTTTGACACTGTGACATCGACTGCAGGACCTCAGCTTGCCCTGTCCACAGGTACAGTATATTGGACAATGATTCTGTGTGTGTGTGTGTGTTTAGATAAACGAGGCCTACAGCCGGGTTTGTTTGCACATTTTTCCAGGGATGCCACAGCTGCCTATGTGTCTTCTGTACCTCTGTTTGGATATGTGTGTAGATATACAATACTGCAATGTGTGTGTGTGTGTGTGTGTGCTGATGATGTTTGTGTTTAAACTGGCAGAAGCCTGTGTTTGCGGTTGTGTTAGCACAGTGCGTGCACGTGTGTGTGTGTGTGTGTGTGTGTGTGCGCGTGTGTGTGTTGAAGGTCATTATCTCTGTGTCCTGCAGGCTAACACAGGGGCAGCAGCTCCTCCAGTATTGATCATTTACCAATAAGCTGCTGATTGATAATCTGATCCAAACTGGAGTAGCTGAGCTCTGCCAGGTCAGATACAGTCTGTTCACATCAAGTTAAACGTGCACAGGAAACAGTTAGTGGGTAAAATCAATGAAATGAAGCATTTCGCTTCAATGTAAGTGATTTATAATGTGTAAATGAAATGACATGGGAGTGTTGTGAAGGACTGAAGAATAAAAAGACTAGATTAACACTTAACAAATGCTTACTATATAAATATCACTCTTTAGATTAAACTCACAGTCAGTTTATTATTCATATTCATGCATGTGTCGACATTTTATTACATACAATTTATTTTGGTTTCTAGATTGTAAAGGTTTGGCGAAGCCTCCTATTTCATGCTAGTAGAGAAAATATAAGGACAATATCATGTTTAGTGTTAGTCATGTAAAGAGATCTATGTGATTCTAGACAGCACCAACTGTGGCCACAAGTAAGTAACTGCAAGGTATTGACACCTTGATCTTAGCTTCATTTCTGTGAGCCTCCTGAGGAAAAGCCAGGACCCTGATGTTGAGCATGCTGTCTCATGGACATGGCGTAGCTACTGGCTCACCTGAATGGAGACGGTCCAGTGTTACTGGTCAAAATGTCTACAGACGACATGACCAAAAGCAGAAAACCTTAAAACATCCTCCACTCAGTCAGTCGGTGACATTTGGATTTATAGGGATGGCCCCGCTGTTGCAGTAGGGTTAGGCAGAGGGTTAGGGTTAGTGTGTGTGTATGTGTGTGAAAACCACCCCGAAGGCGCATGGGAAAAATGAAGATTTGAAGAGTGAGACATAGACGAAATGAAGCTGTTGAGGTGAATATTATCGGATGCATTACCTCCCCTGAAAAGACATTTAAGCAGAGCGCAATGGATGTGGGGGCGCGCTTGTTTCATTACGTGCTGTCAGCACAAATAGCAACAACAGCTCTCCTGACAGCTGTAGAGGAGAGGAACTGACACGGAGGTTAGCCTGTTTCATTACTCCATCTCCTGAAAGAGCTGTTTGACTAAACATGTAACTGCTGCATGGAAAATCGCTCAATTCATATGTGAACTTCCTGTCAGACCAAGATGATGAGGAGGAGGGAAAAACATCTACAGCATCAGTCAGGGGAGATATCTTTATGTTTTCCACTACAGCTTCTCTTTCTTCAGAAATTTCAAACTACGACTAAAACAAATGATTACATTCATTACTATGTAATACATGTTTTCATCAAACAATCACAATAAGTTTAGTCCATTGAACTGTTAAAAATGCCAATCACAATTTCCCAGAAGCATTGTCAGACCGATGGATCAAAACCAAAGATACTGAATTGGAGATAAGAAAAGTATCAGATCTCACATTTAAGAGAAACTGGAACCAGAGAATTTTTGGCACTTTTTCTTAAAGATCAAACACAGCACTTTTCTGTGACTCGAGTCAAAGTCTTTTCTGCACAAAAATTTATCTTTACATTCTTCCTTTCCTGGAAGAGGTTTAACTAGGTTTGTTTCTGGGACAAAATACAATACAAATTACAATAAACCTACACACAACATGTTGCAAATAACCACTGATTTGACCACCTTCAACTGAAGCCTCATATTAGCTCGGAACTTACACATTTTTTGGAATTGGTCTCCTATGCACAGAGGTGCAGTCACTTCATAGTCCAGTATGGACAGGGGGAATAGGGCATGTTACTAGATTTGAACTTATCCAAACATATCCTTTAAATAAAGTTAGATTTTGTGAAGTTGAAACCAGGAGATTAATGCAAACTTCTAATCATGTTTCCCCACCTACTGTGTATTACTGCTCATTAGCTTTTTTAGCAAGTAGTTTCATGCCATATTCAATTATTTGGATTGTATATGTATTTGTGAAAACATAACTAAACATGAAAAATAAGATTAATATTAAATTGCATTATGGGAATTGTAGGATCCAGTTTTTGGAGCTTGACCCATAGGGAATGTAATTCAGGAACTTTCCACCCCCACAGATTAGATTTTTAACATATATATATTTTAAATGATCTCTTCCCAGGTGACAAAAGACGTCAATGTAACGTCAGAAAGACGTTGGACTCTAACGACTCCAAATATTGGTTGGAAATGAAAATAAGCTGTTATTCTATGACGAATAGACTTTGGCATCAGACGTTGCCCCAACATTGAATTTTGGTCACCTGACATCACAACCTACATTCAGCTGCACGGCTGCAGGGTTGTGAGTCCTCCAGTGCAACAGAAGTGTGATACAAAATCAGCGGCACATCCTCTGAACAGCTCGGCTGGAGATCTAGTTCCAGACACTTTGAGAGGAAATGCTACTTGATGACACCGACTGCCACGAGTTGAACTAGGTAAGTAGAAAAATGCATGAACCTCTATTAAAGTATCATCACCTTTGAACAGACATTGAGTGAAATGACTGTGAAATCAGCCACCTCACTGTGTAACTGAGCAGCTTTGAAACGACGCATATACTATGCAGAGTTATTTCAAACCAACATAAAACAGACTTTGAAATCATCGTGACGATGAAGGTTCAGAGTCACTGTGACTGCAGCTGCTATTTTACTTCTTGTTCTTCCATTTCGCCGTCGTATCATTTCGTGATTTCCTATCTCTCTTGGATTGAAGACAGGCATGACACAGACGAAGTTTTATTCACTCAGAGTCGTAGCTTGAACAATATCAACTTAAAGCGCACTCAGAAATGTCAAAAGCATCAAAGAGAAACTGGTTTTTAATCTCCTGAGCGGTCGATCTGAGCGCTGATGTGAGGAAATGTAAAATGTGAGGAGAATATTTTTTCCTTCTGATGAGACCTTTTCAACCACACAGACAGACGCTTTGGTGGAATTAACACTGACACACACTCTCCATTTCAGACATAATATTGCTGTCACACAAACACACAGCATAAGTGTGTGTAGGAGCTTGTTAGCAGATATGTTGTCTTGTCCATCAAGCACCTCCAGCCTCCCACTCCCTCTGACCTTTAGTTTAATTAACAGCTCCTCTCTCAGTGGAGCCTAAATCAAATTACACCGCCGCCGGACCGGCCCGAAAGATGACGTTCATATGTGGTTGTGTCTCATTGATTGATGCAACTCATGTTTGTTTACATTTGCATTTATTGTTGTGTGTTTGTGTGTGTGCAGATTTTTTTTTTTTTTTTTTTTTAAACTAAACTATTAGTCGTATTAAACCTGACTGTCCTCCATCGGTTTTTGCTATGTTGCCGCGGTAACAGAGCTGTAGCGATAGCTCATACATAGGAGATGAGATAAAACACCACAAGTGAAGTGAATTATTACGTGAAACTACAACTTTTTTCTTTCTTTCTGATCCTTGTGATCACCTTGTGACCTCAGGTTTACGTTGGTGAACCACACCAGAAAACACTAAAGCTCAAAGCTCGTCCCACAATGCACTCTGCCGCAGTTTATGACAGTCACAAACCAGACATGAAGAGTCATAGTTAACTTATATTTTCAATACAATATTTACAGTGCAAGTTCCAGGTTGGTAGTTATAGTCTTGTCTCTTATCAGACAAAACTAAATATGATATGCTAATGATTCTGCCCATGACTGTGGGAGTAGTTATTTTTATCTTTAAATAGCAAAGGTGAAAGTAGAACATCATTACACTGTCCCGAAATGTGACAGGAATAAAATAAATAAAAAAGTAGAAAGTATATGACTTTAACACTGGTTTCTTTTTAAACCATGACCCAAATCTTTCTCTCAACTTAGAGCAACATTAATTGGTAGTTTTAAGAGTACAGTGTGAAATCAATGTGAGAATGTGACAGCCGTCTCTGGTGGTGAGGATTTTAGTTTTTATTTTAGTTAATTGGATTGGCTATGTTTCTCCTTTTGATAGTTTATATATTAAGTATTTACTTGTTTATGTACTTTATTTATTTATTTGGCTTTTTTTTTCTTGATTGATGCCTATAATTTAACTCACTTCACTGCTCCTAAATTGTTTCTGTATCATCTTCTTTGACTTGATCAGATTTATTATTTTTCTCATAGAAGTCTTTAATGGATCATGTGAAGTATTACAATAAAAAATAATAGCAAAAAAACTAGACAATTATCAACTTATTCTGCAGCTCCTCTGAACTTCACAGAGCTTTACAGTGAGATTCAGCTCATTGCTCATCTCTACTGTACAGCTAAAGAGCCAGAGATTTCCCTCAAGAGCTGTGGAGACCAAAGACAGAGCTAAAAGAGAGAGGGGGAACACTGGACACACACACCACTACACATGAATCATCGTGATCAATGTTCACTGCTAGTTTCTGCTGCCTCATGTGGCCAGGAAACTCAGGTTTAAACAAGTCATTTTTCCCAAAGTTTCCCATTAACGTTTCTTCTTTGTTTATTTTTCATTTAAAGTTTTGACTTTTAATTACGATTCCCCATTATGAAACGACTTTAGACACATACGCAATGGTGGAAATGCCAACAGGTCCACCATAAACCTGCTCTGTGAAGCAGAACAGTCCTGAGCAGCGGCTGTGAGTCACCAACATGTAGCTATTTCACCTAAAAACATCATTGTCTGGCAGCTGTAATTAGCTCGCCGACGGTAAATGGAAATCCCTTTTAATAATTTATAGGAAACGAGCTGAGCTGAATCATTTCCAAACACCACCACCACCACCAACACACTGTAAGCTGAGAGCTGCTGACGGTTAAAATGTACCTCATGTCCTCCGTCGAAACAATCATCTTCCATCCGCAACAGTTATCACGAGAAACAAAAAGTCACTCAGGTGATATTGGAGAAAATTTTGTTTTTGTTTGTAATAAGAGCGCTGCTGGCGAACAGGTATTGATTAGAGGAGAGGAGAGAAAAGGAGAGGAGACAAAACAAGACGAGAGGAGAGGAGAAGAGACAAGAGGAGACGAGAGGAGAGGGGAGGAGACGAAACAAAATGAGAGGAGGAAACAGGGGAGGGTAGGAGAGGAGAGTAAACAAAAAGGAAACAAAAGAGGAGAAGAAAGAAACAAGGAAGAAACGAGGGGAGGAGATGTGGCAAAAGGAATGGTCCCATGAAGAGCTGAACCACAGCATCACTTCATCTGTTTCTCCTGATTAAATCAATGAAAACTTCCCTGTCATCAGAAAAGTTTCTGTCATCAGTTGTGGATTAAACTAATTCTTGTTTTTGTGGCCGTGTCACGTTTTCTGAATCCTCTCAGCTGAGTAAACTCCTCGCTCTCTCTTCAGGATCCTCCACACGAGGGAGGAAGAGAGGGATTCTGTCACCTAATGACAGCGCTGACAGTGATTTGTCATGGCTGGACAGGTGTCACTCAAAAAAGCTAAATGACAGCCGCGCACGTGAACACACACACACACACAACTGAAATACATGGAGGTCAAGTTAATTAGATCCGGTGAAGAAGACGATGAAGGAGCCAAACTAATTGGGATGAAGGTGACACTGCTGGGTTTTACCACATAGAAATAAGGGAATAAAGACTGAAAAATCTATGACTGACATAAATACTACAGGTCTGAAGACAAATGATGATGACAGAGAGTGAAGAAAGGTGTATTTTATTGTAATGTAATAGGAAACGGCTCCTGCAGTGCTGCAGGGTGAGAACGCGCTCAAATGACCCGACCTGCCGGCGACAGGAAAGTGCCGAAATCAAATAATGAAAATAATAAATCCCTCCTCAGTATTTATCAGTGAATGCATCTATAATGGGACTTGATTCGGGCGGGTAAAAGAGCTCATGCTGCGCTTTCACACTTTAATCATTAATCACTCGTTCACAGAGGTGTCACAGTTTTCCAAAAAAGTAAAAAAATAAAAACCTGCCAGGTGTCTCGGAGATGTTACTAAACTTGTAGAAGAAGAATCCAGGAAGCTGATTGTTTACCTTTGTTCTTCCTGTGTGTGTTAACCTGTCAGGACTTTGGTTGGCTGCTGCAGATTAACAACCCACACAGGAGTTTAATAGATACTCATAGAAATATATGGAAATAGCTTAAGTTTCATTTCTTTAACCATTTATTCATTTACAGGCTGATGGTTTAGTCGCTACATATCATAGCGTGGTATGTAGCATATTGCTAATGATGGACCAAGTGTGGCCACTCAGAAATGCCACCATCATATGTGAATGTTACTATTCATACACGCAAAACTTTTATTAACTGCAACAAGAACTAAAGTAGGTAAGAAGAATGGAAGTTTTAACGTCTACATTTCCACAGCAGAGGCGAGAACAACATCTTCTGATGAAGGTCATTGGTCAAAAGCTCCAGAAAAACTACTCAAAGGTATTTAAATCCAGCATTGTTTAGTATCATTCTTCTTCTCCCCTGTCTGTGCTGCATCTCTTGTCTTGTTACTGCCACTTGACGATGATCTGTGCCCATAGCACTACTGGTCAAAATCTCCTCATAGACGAGGTAAAGTGAGATTGTTGGGTAAAAAAATAAAAATATATTTTCTTATTCAAGTTATCAGAGTTAATAACTGTCTGTTTCTTGCATCACTCGGGGAAAAAAAAAATTTTCTCACATCATTTTCTCACCAAATTATGTTTTTTAAAGATACTGATATTTTTGATCTTCCTTCATTTTCATTTCATTCATCACAAAAGTGGTTTCATTAAGTCATCCGGAATGATCACGGCATCATCTCGATATCGCGAACCTGCGATGACTGCACATGCAGAGGAGATACCTGCTTAATAAAAAGATCTAACAGTAACATAGTGCAGGTGCTATATAAAATAGCACTGCTTTAATTCCTGTAAAATATACAGAGATCAAACAGCAGACACCCCCCCCCTCCATCATTAACATCCTGCAGTGTGTTTGAAAGCCAGGTCTGGGAGGGTTTCTCGCTTCCATCAAGGTTCAACAAAAAACTGAGACAATTACAGAGAAGTGCTGCAGAGTTCTGTTTTTTGTTTTTTGTCATAACTCTCAGAGCTATAAAACTGTTCAGCTTCACTTCACTTCAAATTCTCCTGTCAGAGATGTTTAAATGTTTACTTTAAATGATGAGAGTCACAATGTCTGCCTGGCATCATAAAAGCTGCTGTTTTATCTCTTCTGTTCTGCAGGTTTTAACGTAGGTGATCATCCATCATCCAACCTTCTCCTACAGCAAATAAACAAGCTGATTCATGGACTATTTCCAGGTTCCAAACACTGGTTCTCATTAAATATGACGATGATATTCTTGAATCATTTGGATTATGACTGGAATCTGGTTGGAACAGCAGGTTAATATTCCAACTGATGTTTAAACCGAATGAACTTAAATGCATTGTGTGATTTCCAAAGGTGCCCAATGTGTCTGTGATTACAGTGGGAACTGTTTACAACTTCTACCCAAGCATCAACCTCCGAGGCTGAAACATGAAAGTGACCATAACCTGCAGTTCCTCTAATGCCCACTAGAGTCTGGCTCCTACAATGAGTCAGTCCCCAGACTCCCATGTTAAAATGTAAAACTATACAGCAGAAATAAACATGTTTACAGCCTGGTACAAAGACAGTTCAGGTCTCTAGAGCTAATTTCCTCCTTTATGACAACTGTTTATACAACTCACCTGTTTACATTTTATTAAGGCTTAAAGTTATGGAGAATTATACAACAGTTATTTCAGACCAAGTAATTTGATTGGACCAGAGTCATTCTATGAGTGCTGATATGGAGTAGAACGGCACTGGGACTTGTAACTACATGTATCACTCCGCTTCACCAGAGTTCTATTAATCATTAATCAGTGTTACATTAACGGTCGTTATCTGTCTTAGATTGTAACAAACTTTGCAAAGATGAAAATATTTCCAGAAATAACATTTGAATTTAATGATGTGTGGTCGTCAGAATAGGATGAAGGAAGAAGTCTGGATACTTCAGCTCACACCTGAGGTAACGAGTGGACAAAGTAGCAAGCTAGTGTGCACTGTGCAGGTCAGGAAAATGTTTATCACTCCTTCTCATGCGATATTGCTTAATTGAGGGTGTGGCCTCTTTGAGTGACAGGTGGGTAAGCGTAACCGAAGTTTCAGCTCCACACACGCCCCTCCTCTTTGCCCGTTTTTGGATCAGGGGTGGAGTCAGGCGCCGCCAAGATGGCGACAGTGGAGCAGCTCACCCTGAGCTTCATCAGAAACCTGTGGGTGACATCACAGAGGCCACATCCATCTTTATTTAAAGTCTATGCTTCTACCTTGTGGGAGTGTTCAAAGACTCTCTGACATCTGGCGAACTGCAGTAAAAATAAAAAATCTCCACATAATCTACATTTGTCCAGGTTTTCTTTTTTCTTTTTAAATTTCAATATTTGAAATTTTGTGATCACCATCAACAGATGGAGAGTGGGATATAGTCATTGTATGTATTTCACATCTTCACCTTTGTATGTGGGTGTTTTTCTTCTTTTAACAAGCAAAAACACCTGAATGCTCCTTTAAAAGTTAACTCAGGTGAACTAGGATTTTCTGGATTCACCAGGTGCTGCTGCACAAAATAAATAAATAAATAAAAAGTTAGTTGCCGGTTCCACCTGGCTTTCTGACTCGACTCTGAATAGCAAACAGAGAGGGGGAATCATCCATTATACCCACACAAAGCTTTCTAATCAGGGCCTAACGGGTATCAGTGAAGCGGCGGGGCTCCTCTGGGTGCTGCTCATTGTGTCGCTGTTTGTCTGACTCCATTGTATGAGCTGATATTTGTATGAGAAATACCCCGGCTGGCATTTAGTGAATAGATTTCTCCTGAAAGCTCCTGATGTGAAGGTGCTCTTCCATGACTGACCACCGCCGCAAGAGTGTGTGTATGTGCATGAGAGAGTGTGTGTGTGTGTGTGTGTGTGTGTAAAGGGCAGAGTGGTGGTCTTAAGCCTGCATGACTGATGAGTGTAAAATCATATTTCCACTCTGACTTTTTTTGGATCTCACACACTGCAGCAGGTGGACAGAGGACAGCACCTCCCTCTCTCTGACACTGGTTCTTTCTCTCTTCTCTTCTTTATCTCAGTCTCTCTGTATGTATGTAGTTATCACCAGCTTTTCAACCTCCATTTCATTTTGCTGTAATATCTTTTTTTAAACTCACTTTCCACTTACTCCATCAATATCTTTCATTTTGCCTTTATTACTCTACTCCATCTTCCTTTCCTTCTATTTCACTTTTCCCTTCCTCTGTTTTCTTATTCTTAATCTTCTTCATACCTTTAAATAGACACCAAGTGGCCAAAAGTATGTGGACACCCATACATTTAACTGTCAGGTGACTTGAACGTGTCAGCCTCCACTCTGCTGGTTTCCACTCTGCTCCTCCCTTTTCTCATTCATCCTCTCTTCTCAGTTAACAGCTGCATCAACAAGAGTGTGTCATGTCAAAAAATGCAATCTTTAAATAGCATCCTTTAAACCTTAAAGATAAATAAATAAGAACATTAATGTTTTATCTTTGGTACAGTGATCTGGTGTCTGGATTTCTAAAGACAGACAGAGGTGGATGCTGAACTTTAAATCATTAAGTATGAAATAAGTGCTCTGTCTGGGTGGGACTGGACTCATGAGTACCAAGTACGTCACACTGTGTTTTTATCGCATGAGCAGAAATGAGTCATCTTCAACTGCAGCGGAGCTGAACAGTCTGTGTATCTGAAAGACCAGCGATTCGTGACCGCTGCCTTCCAAATCCATGGTTTAGTTTTTAGCATGTACTCACAGTGGGATCATTTAAACAAAAAAAAACAAAAAAAAACCCATGAATGACAGAAACAGGATGATCAAATGTTTGAATGTCAGCTCCTGATTCCAGTGAAAACACAAAATGTGCGGAAATCCATCAGCACCACTGCAGAGCAAGCCCGTCTTGGATTTAAAATGATTTGATAAAGTGTCCAAAATAAACCTGTCAGTCAAGCAGCCAAACAGCAGACACTTCAAACAGGAAATAGAGGGAAAAAAAGTACATTTTAATGCACTTAATGCATAAAAAACATAAGTGAAACTGCAGAGAGCAACAACTCAAACACTGCTGCATATCAAGGCCTGCATGCTATATTCAGCACAAACAGATTTCAGCTGAATATGTACAGTTTATCTGAACCCTGTCTTGTTTTCTCATCCAGCTCAGAAATACAGAGAATGTAATCCCATCCAACTGCATGAAATGACCCCTGAACAACAAGGGATTATGGGTAGAAAGAGACGGATGCAGTCCGTCATGCTTGGAAAGCCGAGCACGGTTAAGTAAAAGGCGCAGCAGAGTCGACACTCGACTCCCTCGAGTCGGGAGCGCTTCACATCGTGACGTCTTGATGGAGGAGGGAGACCGAGGGTTTCCCAAAACCCCGCTCCACAGACTCTGACCGGCAGGATGATGGCTCACCAAAACAAACCCAATCACAACCATGTGACATTTATTTACAAAGCCTGATTGGCTCAAAGAGAACCAAATAGAAAACTATGATTTCCAAAATAAATGCCCCAGGCATAAAGATAATCCAAGTACAATGCCTGAAACCTTAGAAATATGGTGTCTTCCTTTGTTTAAAAGGTAGTTAGTTTAGTTTAGTTTAGCATAAACACTGGAAACAAGGGGAGTCAGATAGCCTGGCTCACACACAACATCTCCAAAGCCAACGGGTCAACATCGAAAATCATGTTTCGTTACAACAAAGGGAAACTCATCCTAAAAAAATGGATTTGTGGGTAATTCATTAATTCAAACAGTTACCTTCTGTTGTGTTCAGGAGCCACTAACAAACGAAATGTTAAGATTTGACAAAGTACATCAGTGTTATTTTTCTTTTCTGCCAAGATTCCTGCAGTTGTGCTTCATCACACAAACCACTGAAGCGGATCTGACTGTAAACTGCAGCCTTTTAGCACACTGTGATATTAAGTATGAAATAAAAGCAGTGACCGCCACACCCTGATGATATAAAATAAAAAGTGTCAGGTTGAGAGTTAAAAAGGTGAATGAATTCTGCTGTCAGGAGCCACAGCGTTACCCTGATACCATTACCGAAGCCTTTATTTCCAATTTAGCCCTGGGCAGTGTTAATCTCCCCCCCAACTTAATGTGATGATCTGCTTTGATCTAAATACAGTGGCTTGCCACTAATTGCTTAATCAATTTCCACGCTATTAAATGGGTATGAGGATAATTCACACAGAAACAATCACTTGCAGCTAATAGGAAAGAGAGCGATAAGAGGGAGAAGAAAGAATGAGTTAATCTCAGCTGTCCGCTCCACCCCTCTTCAGGAAGCCATGTCGGGATGGAATAAGTATCACGGAATTAACCCCAGGGTTAAAAAGAAATGAAAATGGTTCATGATGTTCAGTAAATTTCAGTGTACAGGTAAATATTACATAACCCATCTCCCCACAAAAAGCAGCGTCCTCTTCCAGTAAAATCAGGTATTCTGTAATCTCAGCCGTGTCAGGTTTATGGAAGTTTAAGGAAAAAGGATTTCTTTTTTGATATCCTGACGCAGCCATTTGATTGGGTGCAAGTTTAAGAACCACCGCCAAACTACTGACACCTGTACATCCTTTAGCCACCCTGACAAATATTTTTGTCAGGGTGGCTAAAGTTTTCAGAAGAGTCCTCGGTAGTGCACTTCAACATGTTCTGACACTGACACAAAAATTCATGGTCTGCTCCACTGAAAAGGACTGAACTGAGCTGTTCAGCAGCAGTGATAATCTTTTCTAAACTGTTCAGAAAAGTGATGATTCACGTCATGGTCATTTTGGACACTGTTGTTTTGAATTGTGTTGTGTTATAGTGAGGTGTTTCTAATACTGTGCAATATCACTCATCTGTTGCTATTTTTGATTTATCTAAATATCTAATTTTACTTTTTGTAGTATTTGATATTGATATTTTGCAGTTTTTTGTACTCTCCATCTTCCTGCTGTAACACTGCAAACTTCCCCACTGTGTGACTAATAAAGGACTATCTTAATGTATCCTATCTTAATACTTTGACAGAAATGTGTTCAACTAAATATAAGTAACATCTTCAGCAGCACAGAGTCCAAAATGAATGCCTCTATAAAACTCAAGAAAAAAGAAATTATAACCTCCATGAAGGTTGAATTTACTAGAGGACTGTTGTGTTAGACAACTGACAACTGTTCATTACATTAAAGAAGACTGACTCGGGAACAGCCCGACTGATTTCCTAACTCATTTCAGTTACAAATTATATGGAGTGAAACCAGCTGCTGCCTGGCAGTGAAAAAAAAATCTGAAAGTCCAACAAATGCAGTGTTGGATTTAGAGGACATAATATAAGCCAGCTCTGGCCCATGTGTGGTGGACAGATTTGGGGCCGAGGAACAGATCCAGTTAGCGGCATGCGTGCCAGCTCTGGGCCATTGGCGAGCCATGGAATTAGCCCAAGTAATGGGATCATTCATCAGGACCATAATACCAAGAAAGCAATCTGGATTTAGTCACTGTGGAGACGAGACGTTTTAACTACCTGGGATATTTTTAATTGTCAGTTAAACTGTCAAATATTCACTTTGATAGACAGTTAAGGTGAAGGTGTGTTTATTTTGCTTACCTTTAGTATCCAAATGACAAGGAGGGGGAGGAGGAGGAAGAGGAGGGAGCAGGACCAGCGGGCACAGCAGCACAGAACCGAAAAGAGAGAAAGGAAGAGACATTTTATTAGACTGGGATTTTTAACCAATCAGCATCTGGAGTCAGTAACAGTGAAAGCAGCTTGTTCCTTAGCCCGGTGAACAAGGTAGTTTGGCAGGTAATCAGCCATGAGTGAGCAGGCCCACTGTCTATGCCGTTCAGTGTGGATAAAGTTGGGAATTTGAAGCTGGTGTCAGGTTTTTCCTGAATCGCATTCATTGCATCACCCACGCTGTGTTTATTCAGCAGAAATGCAGCCAAACACGGAGCAGATGTGAACGCAGCTCAGCGTGTCATTGGACAGTTGAGTGTGCTTCCTGGCGGATGATGCAGCAGAATACAAAACACCTCATGAAACCAACATGGCTGCAGCTGAATGTTGAACCACACAGCCTCTTTCTGCTGTGAGGTCCTGCTGTCTGTGCCTTGTGTGTGTGTGTGTTCTATCACTGCTTTCAGTGGAGGATGGTGTGTCTCCAGTGTCACCGAGGCTAATTCCTGCACATTTGTTAAGGTTGCTGAATAAAGCTCTCCCGACTCAGAGGTAAACTGGATCTAAAGACAAAATGCAATTCAGTGCAGAGAGAAACGTCCCAGAATCAGCCAAAGTGTGACCGTACGGCTGCGGCTCACGCAGACTTGAAAATGTGAGGAGTCCGACGAGTCCGGGCACTTTGAGCGGTGAAATGTTACGGTTGTCATCATCATTTGACCGTGGGAAATGTGAGACTCAGGGGCACTGAGAGGACGACCGGCTCCCCAGGGGGATGAGATGACAAGACACCAGCAGAGCTAAGACAGGGACTGTAGGAGCTACAACACACACACACACACACACACACACACACACCACACACACACACACACACACACACACACACACACACACACACACACACACACACACACACACACACACACACACACACACACACACAGATGAATGAGCTGAACAGCACTGGGGACTGTAAAAACTCTGAATCCAAACTGTCAGCATGTCAAAGCTTGTAATGTGACCTTCAATTAGCAAACATTTAGAATAAAATAACAACCGAATATCAACAAATGATCGATGAAAAATTAAATAAATGTAAAATTAACTTTACTCACGTCTCTCATGTCACAGTTTATTTATCTGTAATTTTCTTTAGTGCATTTTACACTGAGTCCAGGTGGAAGCAGCTTCAAACAAGTTGCTCCAGTTGCAGATAAATATTCAAAGATTCGCTCCCTGATTTTGTTCTGTTGCATTCGCAATGTTTGCAAAAGTACAGAGTTGACAAAATGTTACAGAAACTAGTTTTATATGGTTTATTTTTTCTTTCTGGAGCTGTCAGTTACACATAGTGTAACTCTGAAAGGACAAGCTGATAATTTGGTAAAATGTCAATCCTGTGTTTTATATCATTGTAAATATAAAATCTTTGGATTTTGGACTGATTGGTGAACAACACAAACCATCTGAAGATGTAACTTTCTGACAGTTTATAGACTAGATGTTTAATGAATTGTAAAAATAATCAAAAAGGAAAATGGTTATGCGTGACGAATGTTGGCTCTGTTTTATCGCTCTGGGCCGAACTCTCTGACTCCGTCAAAAAGCAATAAAACAGTGACAGCTCTCTGGCAGTTCTCTGAGGCCTGTGATGGACACCAACATAAAAACCCGCATTTTGACTATAAAGACAATAAATCAGCCGAAAAGTGTGGCGCGTGTTGAGCGGCTGATGTATCAGCACGTTCAACTCCCAACCTGAAAAAAAAGATGCCAAAAATAAACTTCCTGCAGCTGATGAACATCTCTGACTGTTTGCATCATCAAGGCCTCGACATGAAGGCGACGTTTCACCGCTTCATGCTAGAAGTTTCAAAAACATTCAAACAGAGGAGCAGCGGTTTGATTTCAGTGAAGTAATGAACTTCTACTGTGACAGAGAAGTGAATAAATGAACACACTCATGCAGCGTTGTATGAGATACACACAAGAGAAACGGTCGCAGGTAATACTGAACTGTTTTTTTTGGTTTTTCTATATTCACCATGACGGAGACCAGTGTCATATCAATACGTCGGTCTTGTTTTTAATCACGTAGCTGTGCCTTTAATGATCTGAAGAACTCATTGGAGATGGAAATGATTATATTTACATTTACATTTATTAATTTAGCAGATGCTTTTATCCAAAGCCACTTACAAGTGAGGGACAATACTAAAGCGTCAGCAGTAGGAGACCTTGGTGTAAGTACTAAGTACTACATCTATTCAATGAGTGCAAGGAGATCAAGTAAAGAGGACGGTAAGTGCCTGTTAGACTAGTTAGAATTATAAATTGTTTATTTCAGTTCAGAGATTCAGGGGTGGTGAGCACAATCACAAGCAGCTGACTCCTGATCAGTGTGGGGGGGCAACAAACTGACTGTGGTACTGATGATGCAGTAACATCAGGGCTAGCAGACAGACGTGTGCATGTGCTGAAAACCTGTACTTACAGGAATTTTAAACATCACGTCTTTACATATAATAATAATTATAATAATAATTATAATAATTATGATCAACTTTATTTACATAGCACTTTTCTTAAAGTTATAAAGTGCTGTATAGAAAGAAAAAGGGGAATTAAAAACAGCAATTAAAATCTAAAGAAAAACAAACACATCATAAGACAGTAGTAAGTTTCACTAAAATATAAATGGTTCGTATTATGGGAAAATAAAACAACAACATATCAAACATTCATAAAAGCTTTCCGATTAAAGAATGTTTTAAGAAGAGTTTTATAATAATTAAATAATTATAATAATAATAATAATAAGTCCTTGATATAATGGCCATGTCATGCTTTGAAGGTGATGAGTAGAATTTTAAAATCAATCCAGAATGTAACAGGCAGCCAGTTTAAGTTTGAGATATCTTTGTTCTTTCTGTGGGAAGTGTTTCTGAGTTGACCAACGCCTCATGTGATCAGGTGTTGTTGTTTAGCAACGTGGAGAGTCTTCTGCTGCTTGGACAAATATGAGACATAAATGTGAAGACAAATGATCATACAGCACACACACGCTGCAGGACTCCCAGCTCATCCACTCACTCACACATTCATCATGAGGTATTTGATAACCACGTTACGCAGCCGCACCATAATAACCTGTGTAAGTAGAGGTGACATAATAACCGTCATTCGTCAAAGCTAATGATTCCTGCTTGTCACTGTCTCGGCTGCTGTCACTTTAACGGATGGCCTCGGCCCGCTCGGCTGGTGACACCAAAGGTTACGCCGCTGTTTGCTGGTTAATAATGAGAGGCGACGCTGCTGCTGATGGGAGACAAACGAGCTGTGTACTTCCACTGCCCCTGCTCTTTTTTCCCCCCTCCTGACGGATCGTACTCGGGACTCGAAAAGGCTCATCTGGCAGAGCCTCGCTTCGTTCGGATTCTTGTCTTCACAGGAAACACTCTACGCTTTGCTGCAGTGCACTTCCTGCGCAACTCACCTGTCAATCACTGGCTGGGTGTGAATATAGAGCTGATTAGCTTGTGCTGCTCCTAACTAGCCAGTGTTCCACTGGGATCTTCCCCGTGGAAAATGTCTGTCATTGCTCTCTCTGAGAAGCCGAGACTTTCTCTTCATACAAGTTAAATGAGGACCCACCACTAGACCCAGCACCTCATCACTTTAACAAAGATAGAGCTGATTATTTTTCCCCAGTATTAACCACCTGCAGTCTGCCAAAGCCTCATGGGAGCTGTTTTTGTTTGGGAACATGTCTCGTAAAATAGCCCGTCCCTTCATTGTATTTGTCACGTACTCTTGGTTTTGGTTATGACTGACTTCACATTTTTCAGTCTGTGTGACATCTTGTAACAACATATTTCACGGCCACTAGACAGATGAATTTCGTCTCTGGCAGCAGAATATACAGTATGACATGAGCCAGAGTGAAATCCCAGTAGGCGGAGGGGTGGGTTGGGGGGCTGCTGGGCTACTGGACAATCGAGTGGAGGCTGGGGGCTGACTAATTAGAGGACGCCCTGTGCCAGAGCAAATGCCAAAAAGAAAAAGTTTGCAGTGGCTCAGCAGACCCTCGTCTCATAGACTTTACACTGACAATGGTTCAGGGGGGTTTTACAAACATAGAATATTTTATACCGCAGCATACGACTGGCGTTACGCCGACAAACAAGCCATTATACAAGTTGTATTGTGTTTTCGTTGTGAGCCGGCACACTGTGGACGTCTCAGTGCAGGTCAGATCATCAGGATGTGCCACTGTCTCTTCCCACTGCATCATATTCTGCTCACTGGAGTACTTCCTCTGTCTCAGTGATGTGTCCTGTGTGTCTCCGGGATCAGTGGGTGCACATCAAATCAACAGTGAATGCTCCAGTTTAGTCTGTAACACAAGAGCCACGACTCATTCTACTCAAAGACGTCCACTTCTGCTGTGAGAATGGAAATGTTGAGGCTGGGAGAATTGACTGATTCCTACTAGTAATTAAGCGAGTTGATACTTTAAAACTGTTGAGGGATCAACATATCTGTCAGGAATAAAATCTAACATAATGAAGCCTGAGAATTCAAAGTAATTGAGATAAAATCCCACGTACAGGAGCTTGTTTTTTTAGCTTTAAAGCTTCAGTTCTGGGATTTAAACCAGCACACTTTTGCATCTTAAACACAGTTCTCTAAAAACTCTAAGCGACGGCAACCTGCCTCACCTGGCACTCTCTAACGAAAGAGAAGAAAAAGAAGATAGAGCAAGCTCCAAAAATGATTCACCGTCTCTGCAGGGGTGTGTGTGTGTGTGTGTGTCATCCTCTGTTTAGCGTTCAATAATTCAAGAGATACAGAGACGGGCGTCTCCACTGACGCCTTGTTTCTATGTGAAAAGTCTTAAGATAGATCCACTGAAAACTCCCCAGTGAGTTTTACTTCAGTGCCAGCAAACATTTGATAAGAGCATGTTGTCATGTTGATCAGACGGCCGACATGTTGCTTTTGGAAAGATGCTCCTCTGTTGTTTGACTAGTCTGTTTGCTGTGAAGCTCCTCCAGAATCAAATGAGTAATAAGTTGGGAGAGTGCGCGTGCCACTTTGTAAACAGAAACACCAGAAACCATTGGGTTTTTTTCTCTATAATTTGCTTTCATTCCAGGCAGCATTTCAGGATTGGGTGTCATTTTTTCCCGCAACTAGCCCTTATCGCCCTTCTGAATGCTCCGGCTTTCTGTTGGTGTAAAAATTAAACAGAGTGCCTGTCATTTTGTTTCTAAACACTACAAACACTCATGTGTTTTGCTCTTAGAGCGGCTAGCATTATGTATGACAAGTTGTGGCATATTTCTAACACCTCCCTCTGCTGTAACAGCTTTGCAGTGCCTGGTGACTCAGAGTTTGATACCTCGGCCTCCAAAAGCAAAATGAAAAAGTCAGTTTTGCTGTTAGTAAATTTAAAAGCACAAGGTCAATATTTCAAAAGGGGTCATCCAAAAACTGAATAGCGACAGTATGGACTCAACATTGAGCATCAGCTGGAAAGGACTGACACAATTTCAACCTTCCACTCTTTCACTTTAAATCCATGTAGCAGCAAGTAAAGCATCGCCAGCTGCAGCTTCCTGTACGTCCTTTACTCTGTAACATGAAGCTCAGGAACGTATGTATGTGAAATGTCCTGGTGTCAGCAAGGTCTGGTCTCAGGCGGCTACGGTGTCATCATTGACCTCGAGCATTTATGTATGTTGTTCTCCAGATGTCTTATTTTGAAATGATGAGTCATTGCTTGAGCTTCTGGTAATAAGGTAACTTTTGCGGTCTTGGTGCCGAATCTGTTTATGAGAGGAACAACCTTTAACACTCATTTTTTACTGGTTGTAAATAAGTACATACAGTATGAACATACACTGTAAACGCCTATATGTCTGGACTATGTACAGTACAGTATGTTCATGTATGTCCATCCATCCATTTGCTATACCGCTAATCAGGCGAGAGGCGAGGTACACCCTGGATGGTCGCCAGTCTATCACAGAGCTAAAGTTCATGTATGTCATTTATTTGTATCATTTGTAGTATTATGTGTCATCTATCTTTATCCTTGGTCACAAAAATTGTATAAATAAAGTTTTTTTTCTTCAACAGCAACTTAGCTTTGATTGTTACGTAATTAGACACAAACATTACGGAAAAACACATGAAATTTGGAAGCATGTTTTCAAGTAACTTAAGTGATGTTAAGTCTTTGTAGCAGTCTTTAGTCACATGGTTGCACTACACTTGCAAACGCCTGTTTGTCTTATGAATGTCTTATGAGCTGTTTTATCTGGAAGTTATATCAGACCTGAGCTTTCTGTTTGCAAATGAGCACTGTGTTTACTCCGCATGGTTCAAGTCTATTTTTCTGAGTTCACAAAATACAACAAGCTGGACTGTTTCTCAAAAGGTCGACACCTTCTTTGGCAATGAGACCTCAGATTGTTTTATCTCACATGCTACTGTCTGACATACGGAGGGAACACCCTCTCAATAGACTATGAAATTATGTTATGATGCAGAAAAGTTTGCACGTCATGTGGTTAATGTATTCAGTCACTGAATAAGAGCAGATGGGGTCAACTTCTTTTTTAACTACTATAATCAGCTGTTTTCAATGCAAATCAAATGGGTAAAGAAAGTGTGTTCGTGTTTGAATCCAGAGCCAGTCATCACATTTGAACTTTACTTTCCCGCCAGCAATCAATGAAAAAGAAGCTGGGATGTTTTTCCAAAGGTCAGCTGAAATCTGATGCTTTGTTTTTGGGCTGTTTGAGCTCTGGCTCCACATGCAGCCTCGGGGAACACAAAAAAAAGAAGAAAAACAAAAAGCTTGACACTCAAGCACAGCAGGATGGTATCACTCCACCCGACTGATGACTCGGAGCGCTTCCACATGTCACTTTAAATGATGTGTTTGATCACGAGACGCCAAAACACAGACCGGGGTGTTTTCTTTGTTAACAAACCAGGAGACAGACGGAAAAGGATCTGATGTTGTGACAGAAACAAGTGTCTACAAAGAGTTCTGAGAGGTTGACATGTCTATTAACACATTACTACTGAGGAAACATATTTAAACTAGCTCCTGCAACAGCAGCTGATACTGACAAGGTTCATGTTGACTGCAAAACCCTGCTCTGAATTCAGAAAAGCTGTTATCATGGTTTATTTGTCGCTCTCTTCTGTTTATATCCCTGCTTATAAACTACAGACCAGAACCTATTTCATTTCTGCGAAAGCCCACATCACAAACTCAGAGTTCATCCCATGGTTCATCCTAATGATTACCTACCAATGCAAGTTATGCAAAAATCTTTATTTAAAAAGCTGAAATCCAAGACTTTTCACCAGAGGTGGTTCACGTGGGAAAAGCCAGACTCTGTTGTCCAATGATCTTTGGTACAAAACAGCAGAACCACAGTTAACACTGTGGTGTAATGATACCGATTATTTCAATAATGTGTCACAAAGGGCCCCCAAGAAGCCACTTCAGTAATTACAAAGCCTTTTCAGCCAAGCTAGCAGCCTGGTAATTTGGTGGAGACCAACATTTCTCCACAACTATGGGAGGATGATTTTCTTTGACTTTCATAAAACTACTTCAGACTAGGACCTGTTTACTTTGTGTTTCATGTTAAATACCAAATGCTAACATGCTAACACGCCAAACTGAGATGGTGAAAATTATTCCTGCTAATCATCAGCATGTTAGCTGTGTCACTGTGAGCACTTTAGCCTAAATACAACCTTGAAAACGTATATATGCTGTTAATGACTGTATTCAGCCGTTTTTAGTCATTATTGTTTTATTAACTTTTAATGCCTGATAAAATAAGGGCTTTTAATGCAGCATCTTTTACATTACTCTGTAAGAGTTTCTTTTTTTTCTGTAAACTTTAAAAAAAAATTAAATTAAAAAATATTTCAAGAGCAGCTGAACTCTCACCCACGTGAAACTAACTGAGCAGTTTAAATATGCATTGGTTTTAGGGAGGAGGAATTAGTTTGGACACAAGAAAAAAATGTTCCAGGAAACCATGATTACAGCATCACTCCTGTGACAAAAAGTTAATTATTCCAAACTGGATAATTGGTGAATTTACATATATTTGTTTATGGGAACAACAGACCGCGTCAGTGTGAAATTTAAGAAAAAATTCTCAGCTGATTTCAGCTATGTAGTAAAATCAAATAGGCTACACAGCGCAGAGTTAAAGGTCCGCAGCAGATTCAACTACAGTTCCCTGCTTTCTGTGGGAGCCTGAGGTGGACGTGTTGCCCCGTGGTAATGAATTATACAACCGTTGGCGGTGGTGCTTTGCCCTGAAACGGACCGTCCTCCCACACAGGAGAAACACTTACATCACAGGCGGATGGTGAGAACAATGTCCAGTGATAACCAAGGTCATCTGTTATCCTCCAGCACGACACTCCATCTGTGTGTACGTGCGCTCATCTCTAACGCACTGTACAGAACACACACACGGTCTGACGCATGCACATGGCTGTGTGTGGGCATGAGGTGATGTTGGATTGCGGGCTGCTCGAGGGGGTGAGGTCAGGCGAGGGAGTGTTTTCAGGAGACTCTCCGGGGGCCCGAGGGTGCTGGGTTTTTTTAATTTAGCCGGAGAGCGTCCTCGTCTCTGCCACTCCTGCTGTTTTATGAATCTCTTGTTACATACCGCTGCACCGCTGCCAAAGCGCCCATTTGTTATTTTAATTGTGCACCTGTGGGTCGCAGGTGTAATAGGCGTCCTGCAGCTGCTAATGTGTGTTCTGTCATCTGAACGCACCACCAACCACGCACATAAAGACAGGGAGATTTGTTCTCTGGTGGATGAATCAATACGGGTCATCAACCCTTTGAAACCTTAACATTTAAACATCTTTAACTGTTCTCAAATGTCCCTGCAGGCCACTGTACACTCCCATTAACCATTACCAAATGAAATCAAAGCAATGGCTCACTATCACTGAGGCTCCTGATTGGCTGTTTAAGCTGCTCTACACAAACAAAAGCATATATATAAATATTATTATTGATCATTAAAAATCTGTACACCAACTTATTATCACTGAGACTGCCTCATTTGGCATATGTACATGTGTTTTGGTGTTGTAATGCTACACAGAGGGAAGGCTTTTCTTTTCAAATGCAATGTAATGATCTGATTGGACAGATTTCAGTTCTTGTTTGTGATACATCAGCTGAGATTAGAAGAGCAGGATGGGACAGTTTCCCAGAAGCAGTTTTAGGCTCATCTTATCCTCTCTGCTGGAGAAAGTTGTGCTTGAGCTGGATTTGAGCATGTGTTTGGTTTGTCCCCCCGCCCCCCAATATTGTTCTGTACAGAAACAACAGCAACAACACAAGATGCACAAGATTTCTTCCGACTTTGTGTGGTCCAATGCGACAGCCACTGTAGTACAGGATTTCATGAGTCTGGATATTATATTTCAACCTGTACGGTGACTTGAAATCAGAAGCAGATTATACAGTACGTGACATTGCTGTCTAATGTGGATTGTTGGAGACATAAATCTGCTTATACAATCACATTATTGAGATTTGTCTTTCTTATGGAAACAAAAAGCAAAACGCTCCTTTTTAATGTGTAGATATGTTTTAAATTTTGTATAAGTTTAGGTTTAGGTTACGGTTATAGTTAGGTCTGTGTAGATTTGATAAAAATAAAAAAGATCACATCCTGTACATATAGTTTAGAAATGATGAATTCCTACAGCAGGAGCCAAACGGAGGCTTTTCTGTGGCTTCAGTTTGACATGAACAACATATTAAACATACAACATGCCAGACACATGGGTATTGATGATTTATAATGTATTTATAATGTTGGCTGCTCCCTGCAGAGAGCGTTGAGTTAATCTTAGTTCCACTCTGCTGCTTAAACCTGAACGCTGATGAACACAGATCGACTCTCTCAACAACTGCTTAGATATTTAACAGGAGCCACAAGGTCAGAGGGAGAGGAGATTTAGTCTGGATTTGATTGGCTTGGGTTAATTAAGCCAAGAGCCACTGAATGTGTGTGTGTGTGTGTGTGTGTGTGTGTGTGTGTGTGTGTGTGTGTGTGTGTGTGTGTGTGTGTGTGTGTGTGTAAGGTCAGCTGTTATAATCAGGCAGAGGGTAGATGAACCCTCAACTCCATCTATCAATTTAATACTTTGTCGCCAGCTCGCTGCAGAAGAAAACTTTCCCAACCATCTTCATCGCCTCTCCTCTTACTCTCCTTGAATCATGACCTTTCATCATCTCTCTTTCTTCTTCCTCCTCTCCCCTTAAACAACTTCATCACTGACGCTAACTTCTCCCTTCTTCTTCGCTTAACTCTTTAAATTGCTCCTTTCTCCTTCTCTCTCTCTCATCTGAAAGCTCTTCAATCATCTCTTTTCTTTCCTTTCCTTAACTTCCCTCACCTCCTTTACCCTTCACTCATCTCATGTCCTCCTCTCAACCTGTTATTCAGCTCTTTCATGTTGGTATCGTCCTCCTCTCACGAGGCTCTCCACCCTGTCCTCTCCTTGCTCTCGAAAACCTCGCCCTCTACTACCATGCATTACTTATGGATGACATGTTTTAGATTATTCAGATCACTTTGCTCCCATCTCTCTCTCTCTCCCTCTTGTCGTACATCTTGGAAAATTGATTAGCCTTAATGAACTAGCTAGCACTGTGTGAGTGCACGCACAGCTGGTTAAAGCATCCAAGAGCTTTTGTAAGTATGTGTGTCTGATTGCAAAGTACTTTGTATGCACTTTTCTGTACTATACATGCACATGGATGTCCACTAGATTTTAGATCAAAGACTCTGCGCTATTTGCAATGTGTGCAATGGTAAAGTTCCTTCTTCCTCTGAATAACTGGCTATTTTGAGACTATATAAACTTTATTTTTTTACCTTTATCAAGCTTTGACATGTTCTTAAAAGTCACTAAACTAAAATGTATAGTTTACTAAATCTTTAAGGGAAACCCAAGCTAGGCTAAAATGTGCTGGAAGCTCAGATATGAAACTGTAATCCATTTTTTCATCTGGTTCTGGAGAAAGCAACACATTTCATTCCTTTGATTCTGAGCTGTGGTGGTTTCTGCTTGGGGACTCTAAAGGTGCTCTAAGTTTTCTCAACTACCACAAAGTGATGGTCAGTTGTCAAGAGCTTCAGCCATTGTTGCGTTTACATGACGAGAGGTTGGAATACACCTTTCTTTATCCTTTCATGCTGGACTGAAGGCAGACCGCAATGTTGTATTACGAGACAGGATGGGCCAGGGCGGGCCAGGGCTAGCTGGTTAGCAGGCTAATGTCAGTAGAAGAAGTGACGTAGAAGCAAAACAAAAGTTGACATTGGTGTTTCTTACACTTGGTGAGTAAGGGAATGAATTGATGTTGAACTCATAACACTTCTTTTAGTAAGTCAGCTCTTAAAGCTCTTAATGCTAGCAAAAACTTCTATAGCTCCTTTAACGGCAGCTCTGTGTAAGTGGGTGAGATTCATCTCTGCTCTTCTCTATCAGCCAACTGAGTCCAATTAACATGATGGGTGCATCATGTTAATTGGTGACTCAAGATGGGTTTTTGAACTTCTCACCTCATCTACATAATGGAATATGGATATTATATTAGCGCCTATATATTTCAAATCTACAAAGGGTAGCAGTGTTGCTGACAGATATGAATTGACCAGGCTCTCCGCGTGTGTTCAGCATAATCTCGCAGCTCTTTATGATGATTCTTCTGGTGACAGTGAAGACCTCGGGATGATTAGCAGCGGAGTCAATGGGAAGGCTGGGAATATACAAGGCACAAAGGTCCTATAGAGAAATGATGAAAGACATGGCTGTGCACGTTGTCAGAATTGTGCACGGGGAACATAAAGATCCTTTCTTCGCTTTAAAATGTTTACTTGCCAAATGGAAGCGATTGCAAAAAGACCCAATTTTCATACACAAGGAAAATACATTGCAGACATGTGTTGTATTTACTGTGTGGCTGCAGTGTTTTAATAAATGGATGCAAACACGCAAAGGTGAAAAGGAGGACTGAAAACTCCTGAGCACTTATCTCCTCTGAGTGTGAAGCAGTTGATGAACGAGAAGTCAGTCAAGGATTTTGTATGAGTCAGACACAAATGTGAAGATGGTTTGAATTCTTGAGTACGTGGAACACATGAATTTATAATAAAACAACTGTTTGTACCAAAAATTATCCTAGAATTATTAATTCATAAGATGAACGTGTCTGTTGTGGCTGGAAAAACAGAGCAGAGGAAGTTGGTCCAACATGAACACGATTTTAAAATCCTACAGCACTGAACAGCCTGTAATGCAGCGTTGCAGCAGTTAGCATATTATACATATTAACTTTGAACTGCTCCAGAAACAGTTGGATGACACTCTTTAGTCAGTAGGGGAATAAATGGGTGCTCATGTTTTCTAAATTAGCGTTTGGCTAAAGTTCATATTAAGCTAAGTTACAAAATTTAATTGAATACAAAAGATCATTTGGATTAAACCCCCCAGCAGGTATCGTTTCTCTGCATTTTACAATCTGAGGACTTTCTTTAAATGCAAAAACATGCCATCTAAAAGATCTGATTTTGCATCTGTTTTCTCCATTTGCAACTGAAGATGATGTCATTTGATCAAAAGCCTCAAATAAGGACATTTAAACATCAGCATTCTGTCATTTTCACCACATTTACACATGGTATTAAAAAGTGATCTGTATCCAGATACATTACCCAGATACTAATCGATCCGATCTTGCCTTTGCGTTTACACTTGGTACTTTTAATGCGTTCTCGTTGACTCATTGAAATTGGATCTCTGTGCTCTGGAGCAAAAACCTGCATGGGAGTCATTTGAGGTGGCGGCAAATCAGCTGTAGGTCCTAACACAATGCGAGCCAGACCACCTTTAGATGGTGTCGGGCAGATCCGATCACGTTCAGATCACATCCTTATATTAGCATGTGTTTCTCCTTATCTGAATATCATGTCCGGATACAGATCACATTTTAATACAAGGTGTAAACGGGTGTTAGTTTAGACTTGCCACCTTAAGGTTGCATGAATTTCCCCTTGTCTACACTGTTTGAGAGTATAATTTATATTCTTCTGCACCTCGTCCTCGAACAAACACTCTGGATGTCTTTTGCATCCTTTTATGCCCATTTCTCCAAAATTCATCCTGACACATTCAATGTCTTTGGAAAGTCTGAGATCCCGACGAGGATTTGAATTAAAAGTTTTGTAGGTTTGAACGATGCTTGGCTGCACAGCAGGTAGTTTATAAAGCCGGAGCCACAGGTGGGTATGTCAGACATTCTGCTGTGATTCAGGTTCTCTTCTGTTCAATCAACAGAAATTTCCCATCCCTGTATAACACTTTTTTTTGTAATCACCTATGAATTGAACTCTGATCATCATTTTTCCGCTTGTCACCCTCACTCAGCCTCCACACCTTTAAACTCCACCACAGAACTACTCCCCGATTCTAGTCGTGACTCCTCTAAAATCCTTTTTTCCTGCTCAGAAACATTTCTTCCACTTTGCAGCTTTCTTTTTAAGACGTCATAGTCAGCCAGGAAAAAAACATTCACAACGCCAGCCACGCTCTACAGTTCCCTGTCTCTGTCAATTTGTCCCCATTTCAGGGAGCAAAGCTGCACATGTCCTTGTTTTTTTCGGGGTTCAGTGAAACAACAAAAGAGGTGAATTCTCAACACAGCAGAGGGAAAAACACACAGACGCCCTCCGAGCCCGGCGCCATTAGTCAGAACAGAACTTGGTGTAATTTAGGGAAAAGACCTCTGGTGCTGATAATGTCAAGGGCAGAATGATTGTCTGCTTGTGGCTGCAGCATTAGGCGATCAAAACACACACACACACACACACACAGGCACCCAGGCATGAATACAAAGTGAAGCCCAGATGGCAGCGTGATCATTTTCACCAGGCTGAAAATGGACAGTGCTGGACAGAGTATGTGTGTGTGTGTGTGTGTGTGTGTGTGTGTGTGTGTGTGTGTGTGTGTGTGTGTGTGTGCATCAGAGAGAGGGGCAGGATGGGAAATTGGTGAGGGCACAGCATCGTTACTGTGGAAACATTCAGACTAATTATATCTGCATTGCACACCGGGGCACCGTGCACGTCTCTGAGAGGGAGGGAGACAATCATCAGACTATACATGGATATAAAACATTTAGGAAACAGAACCACACATGGCTGCTATGAAAATACAATACGGTCACGTGTTTCCTGACGTCACGGCTGACCAGCTTGCAGTGGAATTGAGACATGTTGGTCGTCATTGCTAGGTTCAGGAACAATGCTCGAATACTGAGGGTTTTAAAAATCAGACAGTATTTAGAGGTATGCTGAATTATTAGTTGTTCCTGTTTGCATCTGTAACCACTGATGAAGACACAAACATCATTGAATCACTGTGAAACTGAAGGAAACTTAAAAATCTGATGCAGGCCCGGTTGTAGACTGCTTTGATATGGGGAGCATTAAGAGATGCTGAGTGCGACTTCTCTCTACAGTTTCTACTTAGTATGAGTTTTTCCTTTCAGTCGGGCGCTAAGTGTTTTAAAGTAGCTTTATATGCTCCATGAGCTGTGTGTCACAGCCACTGCTGCAGACCATGCTGGTAAGCGGGACTAATCAATGGGCCAAATACAATAACTTCCTGTGATTTGTCGCTTTCAACTCCCCTGTTGTTACAGGTGTGCGCTCTAAACCTCCCAGATATGTGTAATAAATAACAGTTAGAGTCCTGAGGAGGGAAAACTCACCAGTGTTTCACAAAAAAGCAGAAGTTGCTGAGTCTATCATGTTATATTCATCACCATGCCTCAGATTTATCATACAGGGGTCCTGACCCTGATGTTGGGAATCACTGGCTCATATAATCTGACTCTATGATGATGCCGTACCTTCTCCTCCTGCCTGACCTCTGAATGAAACACTGCATTTGCTGCATGAGAAATCTATTTTTTTTGCACCCAAGAACAAGAAGCAGTGATTTCAGGTCTAATCAATCATGAAGTCAAGATAACGAGAACACGCGTGAGGCAAAAAGGAAGCATGAGAGACACAGTTTCTTCTGCAGAACAAAACATCGATAACACTCACACTTCTGTTCTCCGCGGCTCTACAACTTGTTCTCGCCTGCAAATCTGTCTGCACACTGATTACAGCTCATATTTGTTTTGTGCTCGATCAATAGTTCTGTCGTTAATAAAAATCCTTTCGTGCTGTCAGGACACTCTGCTGCAGACGTGATGTTTGATCACCTGACACCAGCTTTTACTGTGTCTGTGTGTTTTATGGGGGATTGATACCCATCTCTGCTGTTGAGTTTATGTATTTAAAAGCCTCGCCACACACACACACACACACACACACACACACACACACACACACACACACACACACACACACACACTGTTCTCCATACATTACCAGAATTACCTCTTGAAAATGGATCGAGCCAATAAATTTCTACTTCAGTAAACTGCCAGTCAGTGTGACGGCAGGGTTCAGTGTTGGGCAGCCTGACTTCAACATCAGCACTGTTGGTTCAGATGGAGGGGGTGTGGGGGTGGGGTGGGGGTTTACAGACATTTCCAGTCCTGATTACACTGCTTCATCAGAACCTTAACGTCAAATCAAATAAGTGAACACGGTAAAATCATTCTTCATTTCACTTTGATTTTTACGTTTGTTTGTCTTTAAATGCAGCCTGACTGGGGCCCATGTACTTAAATAACAGATATATAATGCATCAGTTGCATTGAAACAACTGGAAAGTGATAATATCTGTAAAATTTAAACCCACACAACAACTGTCTACCTGCCCATTCACAAAATATCAAAATTATAAGATTTGGTTGTCCTTTAGAATTCAAGATGTGACAACAAAGCGCAACACAACAGGAAGGAAACACTCACAGCTGGTGGTGAAATCACTCCGTAGTTAAATCCAACTTTTCTATTCACTGTTTTTATGAAGTTCTAAAGGTGAGCTTCTACAGAAGTTTCAAAACTGTATCAGATTATTTCAGCAGAAAACATTTAAGTGCATTGATTCCTTGACAACCAAAACAGCACAATGTGGACTTCAGTACACATCGTGCTTATACATCGTTATTATGGCACATTGACTTATTCATAAATGTGGGCTTGAAAGCAGTTTTGTACCTGTAATGATGGGATTGAATCTTGTAGCTTTTATGTTTTTATCTGTAATTTCAAAGATAATGATTGAAAATATAGTTTTGAGGCTGTTAGCCTGGATCTGTGGAGTTGTACAATTAAATTGTAGCAAGTAATTTTTATTTTTATTTTGTTTTTTTTCTATATTTGGGATTCTGCTGTGGTTTGCATATTTGTGCATTATGATCATGACCTTCAAGATTAGTTGCACAAGCTGCAAAAAAGAAAAATTATGCACGAGTATCTAGTCTGCAAATCTAGGCCTATGTACGTTTGACAGGTTTACTGCACTGTAATGTTTGTGCACAGAGTGTTGTAAAAGGAGAAGGTTACACAAGAGAGAGAGAGAGAGAGAGAGGGTAGGGCCTTCAGTATATGACCAATCCTACAGACAATACTAGAGTCTAAACAATATGTAATATTTCATATATTATATGCATGGTAATAGTTTTATTTTTCTAAATGTATGATATTTTTTCTATATGTTGGTGTAGGGCAAACACAGATCACTAGATACTGAGCTACTTTCCAGTATTGAAGTACAATGTGTCAGTAGTCCAGGGTATCAACAACTCTCCAGTTCTGGATGCTAGCATCAAATATCTGATTAGGTTTATTCATCCTTTATTATTGATCCTTTAATTTACTCGAACCTAAATGAAATTTAGACGGGGCCAAGGCTAGCTGGTTAGCATGCTAACGTCAGTAGCAGAAAAGAAGTGACAGAAATAGAAGCAAAACAAAATGGTTGTTTCCCACCTCTGGAGACAGCTCTTAGTGACTAAAGGAATCAAGTTTGATGCTGAACTCACAACATTTCCTCTGGGATGTTAAGTAAACAGCTGCTAATGCTAACATTAGCTACATAGCAATAGCAAAACTTACAAATAGGTCCTTTAACCTTTGAGGACTTGGGTGTCTTACGTTAAAAAAAGACTTTGGGAAAACATGTTGATATTCTTCAGAGTGAGCTACAAAAATAAAACAAACACTTCGGGCAGCTGCATAAGTCTGTACCACAAGAATCCAGGAGGTCAAGTTCAGGATTTAACAGGGAGGTGAAAATTGGAAAACTACAGCTGCAGTGTGAGCAGGATTACTGTTGTGCTATAAATGTATACACACACACACACACACACACACACACACACACACACATTAAACTCACACACAGTGCCACAGGCCTGTCCAGCATCATTTATAGTTACAAATAGTGGTGTGGAATCTCTCACATGGCTGCAGACCACTGTTATTAATGAGATGCTGACTTCAATTAACTACCACTGAGAATACACACACACACACACACACACACACACACACACACACACACACGTACATAAAGTATAAGATGCATATTTCAGCACACACACACACACACACACTAATGAGTACAGATATGCACACACACTATGATGACAGCCTCACTGGTGACTATTCTGGGAAGTCGGGCCGACGCTGGCTCTGCGATTTGATGATGAATTAAAGATGACGAGGACTCGTCCAGAAACAACTGTGTGTGTGTCTCATCACAAATTAGCATGTTTTCCCTCAGCACTCTACATGTTCGTCCTCATTAGTGTCTAGAAAACTGCTGCTTTCACACTGGATATATGATCACCATTTCATAGTCAGTCACTGAGGTTTAGAGAATTAAAACATGAAGGAAACTGGACCCTGAAGTAGCTGTTTTTGACTGTGATTGAATATGTTATTCTCAAATTCAATAACGAAAAGTAATACAAGAGAAGCAAGGAAACATTTGAGGACAGTAATTAACTGACACTGTGGCAAAAAAGTTGCCTGAGTGTTTTGTGTTCATTTTGTGTCACAGAAACAGAAATTACTTCAGTGATTTCAGGCTAAATGTATGTATTATTCAATATAACCAGAAAACAGCTGCTCCGAGTCCAAACTTTGAGACAAGTTTGTTATTAGAAATGAGATGTACAGAGAAGAAATTATGAATCCAGACGTACCACTGAAATGAAAAACTCTCATTTAGGCGACTAGTGATAAAAATGAGTCATGATTGGACCAAGCCTTCCTCTAGAGTTTTCTCCTGCCTCCTCTCATCATCTTTACAGAACAGGGATGGGAATCAGTCGTTGTTGAGCATCAGCAATGACATGTTGGAGCAGAACTCTTTCCAAAACAGAGGTCAGGACAGAAAGAGAAATCCTGAGCTGCAGCATGGTGAAAGTTGTTCTCCCTCAAATTCTTCAGACTGAATTAAAAGAGACAGCAGTCAAAAGAAAACTGATGGAAATTAACACACTGCCACCAATGTGTCTAAATGTTGAATCAAAAAACACTGAAGGGTATCAAGCTGCACCAACTGCCAAACCGCTTCCCGTCCCGACCGGTTTCTTCTATCCACGCCCAGCGCCCATTTGTTCTTAAGTCCTTTGTCAACTAAGACATCTTCGCCAGGTTTCATCTGTTTTCCATCCTTGAGCCAAGCATAACATGCTAACACGACATAGCAGCAGGATCCTACACTGCCAGTGCTGCCAAGACCCGCCCCGCTCTGCTTCTGATTGGCTAGTAAAGACGGTTAGGTTCAGTGTCTAGTTAGGTTGAGAGCCATAGCCGCTTAGGTGAACTTTATTACCACAACAAAGTGTACTGACTTTTCATTTTTTACTCTCACAGCGTTATGCCGGAGATCACGGAGAGCACAGTGCCGGAATACTTTAAGTCCTGGAGTCTTAAAAATAAGTACAAAGAAAAAAATGAGTCCTACAAAACAAACAAAAAATAAGTCACAAAGACAGAATGTTTGAATATTATAGGCTCCTGAACAGACAATTCACAATATTCCAGGCACATTTAGTAAATCCTTACAAAGAATGGACACTAAATGCTGCCCCAAGGACACTGTGTTAAAGGGAGTATGAAAAACCTCCGGTTTCTTAACAGACGTTGAAGTTTTTAAAATCCTCATATCATACTTTGGAGTACATTTAAGTGGTCACCTTGATTAGCAGGTGTCCCTGCCTCTTACGATCCCGTGTGGTGGTTGTCGCTTGGATTCCGCGCTTCAGCCACACACACCTTTTATCCAAATGAAGATTTTCTGGCTCCAGTGACACAGATGGCGACAGAGGATGATCCCTCCAGAAACCGTTGTATAACATCACAGATGCTTCGTCCATCTCTGGATACAGCTGTTGGTCCCAACACTTGTTTAATTCCACTAACAGCCTACTTGTGCACGGGGCGACGGGGGCAGGTCCCTCGCCTTTTAGCCAAATGCCTACTGGCAGACTGGCGTGTCTGTTGGCAGGCTGAAGTGCCCCGGTGGCAGGAAGGAGCTAGGCAGCTGTCAGTCAAATCGATCGGAAATTATGCAGTCTGGCGACCGCACCATTCCTCCTGGTACCCTCGGACCCTCCTCCACCCCTCCACCCCACCGCCCTCTCCTCCCCATCCCTCCTTCACTCCTCCCTCATTCTTACTAAGGTTAAATCCATGTGACATTTTGCTTTGCATACAGTGGCCTCCCTGGACCAATACAGCACCTTCTATTAAATGGTTTATTACAGCCTACGTGCAGGTTTATGAATGTCCTTCATTCAACACCTGCATTCATTGAGGTTGCAGTTTTGTCATACTTTGAAAGACCCATTAACTTTAAGTACCTGTGGAGTCACGCTGAATTAGACCAAAGTGAATGCTGCTTTGACTCCTCAGTCTCTAAAACAAATTTTATCGCTTTAAGTTTGAAGTAAATCTAAACCTGTTCTTTAGTCTTACAAATTTGAGACACTGAATCAAGATATTTCAAGGGGAACTCCAACCATTTTTAACATATAAAAGTCTGTTTCCAGGTGCTGGGGGGTTGGTGGTCGGGGTTGGTTTACTACTGCGTATAAAGCCTTTAGTGTCTCCGGAGGGAGCCGTGTGAAGTTTCATAAAGGTTGTCATGGGACGTCACTTGAGGCAACGAGGGTTGGGTTTGTCGACCGCGAGTGGAATGGAATATTTTTGTTGAGTCTGACATTTTCATGGAAGTACGATGCCATATCAGTAGATTTCTCTTTGAAGTGGTCCTAAATTCATATTAAGGAAGATAACAGGACAATTAAGGCATTTTTAGGGGGTCATTGTGAGCTTTTAAATCTATGAAGCGCAGCTCTAATCATGCTTAATTGTTTTGGTTGAAGATCGACCACAGTGCTTGTTTTTTCGCACTAATTTCTCCACATTATGCAGAAATTAACATTCATAGAGGAAGACTGAAAGGCTGTACGCACAACCTTTGATCGCTTTATCTCAACTCTGAAGCGTTTATTCCTTGAGGTCACACAGAATTGTAATTTTCACCAATTAGCAGCACAGACCACTAATGTCACTAAGGCTCCAAACTAACCATTTACCAACAGCAACAGACCCAAAACACAAGTGTTTATGGGCAGAAGGAGACAGGAGCCGTTCCCCATGACTGTTCTGTAAAGCAGAACTAAACAGATTCAGGACTGAGGATCATATTCAGCCTCTTTTCCTTTGATATGAAAACCAGAGCAGGTAAACAGTCCGTCACACTGAGGTCGATTGTGTGTGAATATCTGCACCGAGCATCAACAGCAATTTTAAAAACAGGGGCACTGACTGTGAATGTTTTTCTTAAATCGCACCCCTCTAACTCTGCAATGCTCCCTCCTTTATCTTCATCAACCACGCTTCCTCTACCTCACCTCTCACCCTGGTGTTCTCCCGCCCTCTCTCTCCCCCGGCCATTGATCCCCGGGCTGATTTGCTGCCAGTGTTTTTCTGAGCGGTCCCTTTTGTGGCGTCCTGCGGTATGCCGACGCCGCGCTGCATTTACTCATTCCTTTTACTGTCAACAGCCTCGGCCGCCGCCAGCAGAGCGAAAGGAGGGAAGAAGGGAAGATGACCAAGACGGAAAGATGAAAGGAAAGAAAAAAGAAGGGGAGAGAGGGGCCAAACATTTAAAGATGAAAAGGACTTCGACCTCTGCACAGCTCTGGCTTTTGATTTTGATTTTCTCCTTCAGACACCACCACTTTGAGTGCAGCAACATAAACTGGCTACATCTCTCAAATTCAATCTCTCAAACCTCGAACCAATCTTCGGTCTGTGTGTGTCAGTTTCTTCACTAAACAGCTTAATAAAGTGAAGTGCATTGCTTCGTCCTTAGAAAAGCATCTTTACAGCAGCTTTTCTTTTGCTCTCGGAGAGAAATGTTTGGACTCGATACAAGAACTTAAAGCCTGGTTGTCTACTCAAGTAGAATCTTTCAAACATTCAAAAGGATGGTTTAAGTCAAATTGCCGTTTCAAACAGACAAACGGCTTGTAGGACTCTGCAGACGCACAACAGAAATGACTGGTTAGCATTAGCAAATACTCAAAGCTAAATGACAAAACACACTGCCTCACAATCAACATATATATGCATTTCTGGGAGAGTTCCAGCAACAAAATCCACCCAAAAATCTATTTACTGAGCAAACTGTTCGGTTCGAGCATACTTTGCATTTTCCATTGTGAACACAGGATACACTAAAAACCACTTCATATTTAGTCAGACATCTGAGTTAGGGTCATGCCGATGGTTTGGCTATTAATAACTTGTTAAGATTGGTTAAAATACTTGGTTTTGATTAGGGAGCGACTGCACTCAGTGAAAAGAAACCACTGTTGACTATTAACGGCAACCTGACCTCCTCCCAACGCAGACTGACCCGACCCTTTTCACAAGCGATTCATGCTGTTGTTTAACGTGTAAATAGTCTTCCAGGTCGGATTTTATTTAACAGTGACCGTAGTATTTTTTTAGCAAGTGAGTCTGTAAGCCCGAGTTTCCCGAAAACAATTGAAAGTAGCCTGAAGGTTGTGGCTAAAAAAAAAAACTGTTATGATGGCAGAAATCCCAGATTCAAATTACCAACTCAAGATGATTCATTATTATGAGTCAGTCAGTTTGATGGTGATCTTTCCCACCACTTTTATGCCAAATCTAATCTGAACCAGCTGCGTCACTATCACCACAAAACAAGATTTTTGTTTTGCACTCAGGATGATTTTGAGGTAACAAATCTCACCACGGGAAAAAGTTTGAAGTAAAAGTGCTTTAACTAGTTGCACTAACAAACCCCACCTGCTCATATATAACAACGTCCTCCACGTCAGATCATCAGCTTTCAAAGTTTTCCTCACAATCAAAACTTTGAGTCCTGTCCCACAGAGAATCTTAACGTGTGAGTTGCCTCTCCGAAAGAAACTCTCCAAGCGCTCGACAAAAAAAAAGAGACATTAAGACAGAAACAGTCAAGAGAAAAAGTGATGGGCCACTTTTTGTTTTTTGTGGGGGAGCTGGATAGATTTTTACCCGTGAGCACTTTGAAACTTTCTTCTAAGAAGTGCTCACAAAACAGGGACGTTACTTTCAGACAAAATTCAGCTGGAGGCTGAAGACTGCGGGGGACGTCTTCCTCTCTCCCCAGATGAAGTTGATATGGCTTCGGTGCATCCCCCTGTCTGACCCTCTTGAGACACCTGGTTCCCTCCTGCTACGTTTAGGTTTCAGAGGAGTCATTGCGGGGAGCCGGCGTGTCCGCGATGAAGCGCTAATTCACTGCGACGGGGACGCTGCGAGCCCTCGCTGCTGTCCCCTGCAGTCCGGTCAGCATTATACGAAGCCCCCCAAGGCAGCGCTGACCTCTCGTTTATCAGTGATACCCTCCCCGCCGGGCGCCGAGCATTTCCAGCTCAGCTCAAATGGAGAATGTCAGAGGAGTTTAAAGAGTTGGGCTCAGGCTGTTTCCCCTGAGTGCTCTGCTGGACTGTGAAATACACCAAACTATGATAAAGCTCTGACTTTTTTCTCTTGCAGTTGAGTGGTCCCACATAGTGAGTCTATTTTCTGTTCCCTTCTGTCCCATCAGATGTGATGGAGCAGAAATCCTTTTATTTCTGTACAAGCAGTGATGCAGTAAAATAAAAAAAAGTTAATGTCTTGAATTTAAAAATTTACACTTAAATCACTCACACCTGACTTCAAGAACATCACTCCACCTTCTACTCACTTCCAATTCAGTGCAGCACACAGCAGGGATTCATACTGTATGTAAACATTTATTAATAACATGCATTAATCTGAGAGGACGTATTTAAATTAAACTGCTAAATAAACTTTGAGCCAGAGCCTTGGTCGACGGTCGTATACACTCGGTGTGTTAATTCTGTTTTGCAAAAATAATTAATTCCTAACTGCAGCTGTCAAATAAATGTAATGAAGGGAGAGTTATAAGCCTCCGAAAATGTAAACAGCCCAGTAAAGTGCCAGAGCCTCAAAACTGCACTAAAGCAGCAGGTGAGTAAATGGATTCAGTTACTTATATAACCACAGGTTCCCAATAATTTCACAATTAAGTAATCTCATTTAGCTTATTGGCCAACCACAGCCCAAGGTAAAAAAAAAAAAAAAACAACTCAAGACATGTAAGGAGAATTAAACTGTAAATATAGTAACACCGTGACATGCATTTTGCAGTGTATTTCAGCTGCCATTGTTTACTTGTAAGGTGTGTGTTGGAGACAGTGTGAAAACATACGCATACATATATTGTCCAAACAAAAGTGAGAAATCTGCACTGGAAAGGATTTGCAGCTCTGTTATTGGGACCCTTTAAAAAAAAAATCCTTTTTATTACATTGCGAAAAATATTACGTTCCAACTCTAAACTGGCCGTTTTACAGTTCATGAGACCTGTTAAAGGGATCAGAGGAGACTGTTGTGAGTCCTTTGGGTGATATAAAATCACACTGCACACAAAACCCTGTGCTGCATCTATCTTCAGCCTACTGGAAGAAACCAAAAACAATGCAGTGACCTTTGACCTTTGATCACCAAAATATAATCAGTTCATCCTTGAGCCCAAGTGAATGTTTGAACCAAATTTAAAGAAATTCCCTCGACGCGTCCCTGAAATACTACGTTCAGGAGAATGAGATGGACGGACAGACAACCTAAAACAGAATGCTTCCAGCCTGGGATATCGCCGGCGAGGAGACATAATAAAAACCATTATGTGAAGAAATAGTCGACTATTTCAACAAAGCAAATTCATTCTACTGACAATGACCTGACCCCCCTTGTGTTGCCATTTGAGGAATCAGAGCAGCTGAGAGCAGAGCTTTAGCTCTGTCAAGCATCACTCTGCCCTTGTTTCACCCTTGGAGCGGAGCAGAACGCGGCGGCCGCCCACAGCGGAGCGCTGGCTCTGGTGGGAACGTGGCAATAATTGGCCTTCTATCCACTTCAGCCACTGAGCCAAACGCCGGCAGGTCGCTCAGCCGGCCACCTGTGGTGCATTATGGTCCGCACTCAGCTCTAATAGGAGCTAATCCTCGGTGATGAGCCCCGGCCCGGCCCCATGTCAGCACATACCCTCCACACAGGCTGCGTTCAATGACAGGGGGCGTTTTAGACATGTTACAGGTGAACCTCTTCCTAAATAAAACCCCCACACTGGCTGTGATTAATGAGGGAAGAGAGCCGCTTTTAAAAAATGCTTCAAATAGAAAGCAAGCCAGGTAGGATCAGCGTGGTGCATGTTCAAGAGGGCTAATGTTGTTAGGAGTGTTGGATATGTAAATTAAGCAACCAAAGATCAACCAATGGTACATTCAACAAGACTAATGGTTGTTAACGTGTGCCAGTGCACATACTGAACTTTGTTAAAAACAAGAAGATTTTTCTACATGTGAATCAACAGATGACCCTAAGGTCTGTTTAAGCAGCTAAAATAAGCAGGAAGAACCCATTAGAGTTGCATTCAACGACGTTCCATGCTCTCAGGGGAGCTGCATGAGCACATTATGTAAGCTGAGATCAACCGAGGTACGTACAGCAAGAGAAATAGTTGGTAAAGCAGATTCACACTACTGCACAACTTTCACTTAAAACACAGATGAATGTGTAAGACGTGCATAGATAAGCTTAAGATGTCTTCAAGAAGCTTAAAGGTATTCTGTTACAGGAAGAACTGAAGCTTTATGTAAGCATCAACCGAGGGTTTATTCAAGTGGAGAAATGGTCGTTAAAGCAGATTCATACCAATCCACACACTAAACTTGCCTGAAAACAAGAGATTACATTTTTAAAAGTGTTGTAAAATCAGCGAAAGTGAACCTGTGGCGTGCTTAAGAAACTGAAACGTCTCGTTCTATCACAAACAGAGCTCAGGTCAGCAGGAAGGGATGCAATCAGAGTTACATTCTATAACGTCAAACACTCTCAGGGGTGCTGGTAAAGTAAATTAATTGCACTACAAATACTCAGCATTGCTCACAAGGAGATATGTTTTTCATGTATTGCATGTCATGTTGGATTAAGATATGCCAAATCAATAGGAATGAAACCACTTTGGGCCATGTTTGTGAAGGTTAAATGTTTTCTGAAGGGCTGCATGTGCAAATAAATCCAGGAAAGGCTACATTCAACAAGAAGAACTGTTCTGTGAAACACTCAAAGTGTTGCAGGGTAAACATATAGGATCAGATCATGTGAGATGCGTTCAATGAAATGCAACTTTTACCACTTTCACAGATTGAACTTGGAGCTCAGCAGAGATGAACCTACTGTAGAATCTGCTAAGTGAAATATTCTGTTAGAGCAGCGGGTGTGAAACAGGATGACACACACACTATCCCATGGTGCGTTCAACAAGGTGAAAGGTTTCAGCAGAGAAAGCGGGTCACACACTCCCTTCCCGGAGCGCGTCTGGCAGACTGAAACGATTTCCGGTGCCAGGTTTTTCACCCTGACAGTTTTATGAGTTTGTGTTGGAGTGGCAGATAGGAAATATGTCAGCAGGTGTCAACACAGTGCATTCAAGGGGATGTTTACGGTGCAGCATTTTAATGCGTAGAGGAAACTTACGTTTTTTTTAAGAAGCTTGACATTGGGGAGCAATGTAAGTCAAAGGTATGGAGTGATTTCTATATAGCAGATATGAAAGCACCTGTATACAATTCGATATTGTTCACTCATATATGACTTTTGCTGTGTGCGGTCTTGATGGGTTTATTATAAAGTTACTGCAGGGAAAGTTTTAGGGTTCAAATAGTAAAGTGTGGAGACCATTAAATGTGGTCTTCCAAGCCATCACAATTTTGTATCTTAGTGGGATCATGCAGGCAGTGATTTTAAATTTCTGGCATTTTCAAAAAGGACAAGTAATTGACTTCTTGCTCATTCAGTTGGCAAAATGTTAAAATTCTAAGATCACAAGAGCTCAAAGTGGCACAAAAAGCAGAGTAGAAAAGTAGAAAAGCAAATTTCAACTGTATTGAGGAAATGCACCAAAAGCAGTCAAGAAAACTCAAGAAAAATATGTTATAGTTATGAGTTATGTTGGTGTAGGAGCAAAGAATAAATAGTCAATAAATGAATAGATTTTCAGGTTCTGGACTGGACATATTTCAGTTAATACTCAAAAAAAAGGACTCCATGGGTGCTGCTCTTACAGCCTCTACAGACTCGTCACAGTCAGGCAGTGAGTCCCCAACACCAGTTAACATATCCTCTGGAGGTTAAAGTCCCACAGTGATGTGTGTTCACCGTGGGGAGAAAAAAAAACCCTGCCTCCTACAGTCAGCGCTGCCGTCCTCCTCTTGGGAGGCGCACGCCAGCATTAAGCTTCCTAATGAAACTGTGATTGTTTGTCACACTCAGCTCACTGAGGTGTGATTCGTCCTGATGGGAAATAACGCAGGAACGAAGGAGGAGCCGTTTCCCCAAAATTGTAAATTTGCATTAAGTGAAAGAAAGGCTCTTTTTTATTTATTTTTTTTGTTTCCTCTTTTTGTTTGTTTGGCTTGTTACATTAGAAAGATGAAAAGAATGAAGAGAAAGGACAATAATAGACAGAGAATGGAAGTAAAGTAGGTAGGGAACACATGGAGAGGGAAATGGTGGAGATATAAAAACAAAACAATAGAACAGACCATATAACATCCACCAGATGTTGAATTTGCCGCAGATATTTGCTTCCATTTGGGCGAAACGCATTACTCTGATGTTGGGTGATGAGGCCTGGCTCCCTCTTGGTGCTCTAGTTTACCCCAAAGGTGTGGGATGGGGTTGAGTTCAGGGCTCACTTCTGAAAACCATTTCTTTATGGATCTGGCTGAAACAGGAAATGGATCTCCACTATCTCCCAGTCGAGGGATCCACTACCCCCCCACCCCACCCCCACCCCCACCCCCCCCACACACGTCTTGTCTCCATTGTGGGAAACATGTTAGAAAACATGTCAAACAGGGACTTTATTTCAACAGGAACTTTAATCACTTACATTAGAGTTGTAAAGATAATAAAACATGAATTTGTGCTCCTGTTAGCCTAAACAGAATACATTAATATGGAAGCAGCTGGATCCAGTCCAGATGAAGGGTGGTGTCACTACACACAAAGCTTGCCGACGTGCATGAACTTCATTTAAATTCTGTTTCATTTTATAGCAGAGCTTTTACTTTGAAGTAGCTGCACCATTGAACAAAAACTCCAAGGATTGGAATCAGAAACAGGGCCGTGCATTGTGCGAGGTCGAGTGGGGGCAAAGCAGCAAACTGTGACGACACAACATGGAGCGGTCCGGCTGAGTCAGCAGCCAGCCGGGTCACATCCGTCACATTAGGCACCCAAACACATATTTCACTTCCTCCGCTTACAATGAGTCAGGTACGCCGCCAAAATAAATGTACAGTCAGCGGGAAAACACTCGGGCCTTGTATTAACCGGAGAGAACGGAGTGAGAGAGCACAATAAAAGAGCGTTCACACAGAAATGAATAATCAGAGAACAACTGAGGGATCAGAGCTGAGGGGGCGAACAACACCTGATGAAACATAAAATGATATGCTCCCTGTGGACCACCGTACATGATCAGTTGAAGGACGTACACATCCTGAAGACCCAGTAAATGTCTAGTGGTTTGTTATTGAATATCATTCGAGTAAAATTAAGGTTGATGGCCAGAGCAATAACATAGTGTTTTAAAAGAGTCGCATCACTCTTCTGAAATACATCAGGGTGGTGTCAGGAACAACAGGATTTATAACTAGATATTTACTTTAAAAGTAGTTACAGTACCTTCAGAGGGTGAGCAGTTGCTGCCACCAGCTCCATTGTTTTCATTGTAAAGGCAAAAGCAGCTAAAGCTAAAGTGAGAGTTGCTGTCTGCAATTGGATAACAATTGGGCAACTCCAACCGCTGATGAAGATCATGAGATATGATCAGACGCACCAGAACATCTACTGAATGGACCTGGGTGAGACTGTTTTCTCAGCTGCCATTTAGAAATGTCTCGTGTATTTGGTATTTACAGTGGTTTGTATTTCTCTTGACAAGTCAAATACCTAATGGATGGAACGCACCAGAAACAACTTTAGACATATACCTGATATTTTATAGGTCGACGAATGGAACAAAATGTGCGTTCGTTATTTTGTAGCAAATTCCTCCAATGAAACATCCTGTATTTCTGAGACAAATTAAAGAAACACTTACAGGGCCCCAAATTTATTTTTCAAAACGGGGTGAAATTAAACTACAGGTCTTATATACAGGTCTTATATGCATATTTATTGTCTGTTTGAGCTTTCAGGTGCAAACATTGGCTGAACATTATTAGACATCACTGTAAACGTGTGCAGGAATCTGCTGCATTATAAGTGCTAGATTTGCGGGAATGAAGCACAATACCTGAACTGAAATTCAAGCCCTGCACTTGTCTACAACACCAGGTATTCATTTAATATAATATTGTAACTCTTCTATTTACTGTTTTTGTTAGGGAACGAGTAGAAGAATAAAGGACAGAAAACCGAATGCAAACAGAGTAGGTTTTTTGGGAGCAGCGTTTCATGATACAGAGTCTGATAAAAGCAGCTGTTCTCAAAATGGATGTTTGGCCTGTGTGAAGAAATGGAAGGTGATGATAGCTGGAGGTTTGTAACAATAACTGGCACAGGCACAGCCTCGACGTCGAAACACAAGCGGCAGCGGGAGACAATGGCTGACAGAATCTATTTACTGTACATGAGATGTAATATCTCCCAGCTTTCAGCAAGGGGAATAATTTGGGGGGGAAAAAAAGGCAGAGAGTAAGACATAATGGGAATGAAAGGAACAGAGAGAATCAGAAGGAGAGAAGTTGAAATGAAAAGAGAGAATCAGCTCCTCAGTGTGTTTCGCTCCACATTGTTTTCACTTTAAACGCAGCTAAATGCAAATTTGGGGCCAGAAAGAAGATAAAATAAAGAGTAACAATCCCTTTCTTTTTGTGTTCCAAAACCCGTGTTTCGCTGCGGCGTCTAGTGATGACTCATATTCGCCTCAGGCCGCACAAGGGAAAACACAAATTCATGAAAAAAACAGAAGAGTCACTGTTTGTGGTGCCAAACTGTAAAAAAAAAAAAAAAAAAAAAAAAAAAAAAAAAAAGCTACAGATAAAGCACTTCAACAAAAACCCAATTATCTCGGCTCTGCCTCAGATAATAGCCGTCAACAAGCACTTAGAGCACGTAGGATCCTTCTCTGTCACACAGGATCATCATACTTCAGGCTTCTGGGTAAAACGCAACTTCCCGTGCCTCACACCACCACGGGCTGAAGACTACTCATGAAAGAAATGGTTTAGAAATTGGATGAAGTTCTGAGGCGTGAGGCGGTTGTGATGGATTTATGAAGTGAGATCTGATTGGGTTTTTGAAAGCCAATACTGATATCAAGATACTGAGAGGTTGATCATGATTCTGGTGACGTTGCCCCCTCAGCCCTGCTAGCCTGCATAAATATAATTGAATAGCTTGCATGTTGGAAAAACCCCCTTTTCTCTGAGTCTGATTTGCAAAGTTCACAGACAAGATCGAGACCAACGGGTGGCTGGATGACAATCAGTTTAAAAACATAGCTATATACAATAAACTACAACCTACCGGTGTGGCCCTTTAAATCTTGTCATTTTCATGCTGTACAGTTGTGTGTGAGATAATATATACAGCAGAGGAATACCCCCTTTAGAGTGTAAGTGCTCCATTTAATCACTGGAAGTTCCACTGAAAAAAGCAAAGATATAACCAAAGAAAAAAGCTGCAATATTAAAAAAGGTGCACCAAGATGAACCGTTTGATTGGAAACAACCGTGAAATGCAAACATGACAAAAAACACAAACCAGGCTGCTTCTAATTGACAGTTTGAACCTGAATACAACATACAACAATTTAGTTTCCCTTGGGAAAATCTCAGATGTGCGGCTCACTGTCACAAGTGATTGCACAATGGCAGGAACGACAAGCAGACAGGATGTACTGGAAGAAAAGTGGAAGCTGAAGTGCTCAGACAATATAAATGTCACTTCACAGTTGGCCACCAGCTAATTGGGGTTGAGGTGTTTACATCACATCTGCTGCAATTAATGGAAAAAAAAAAAAAAAAAAAGAAAAGGGAGAAAGTCTGTGAAGAGATTTAAGGGGACTGGTTTTTAACTGTAATCTCTACAGGTTAAATACTGATCATCAGGGCATTTAGACAGTGATATTCTGTCAAACTTTCTTCCTGCTGTTGTTTTACCTTCATGTGATGAATGTAGCTCAATAGAGAAAATGAGTCAGTGATACAGAGGTGCTCAGGAAATCCACACTAACGATGGCTGCCCTCATTAAACCGTGAGGTGCCTTGGGTAAAATGATCCGACAAATGGAACATGTTAAATGTTAATTCAATAAGGGGGCCAATAAAGAGCAATATTCAATAGCTAACCGCCTGCTCTTTTCCTCTCCAGTACTGCTTTTAAATGTTAAACACATAAAGGGAGAGGCCAGAGCTCCGGACACACCGGCCGGAAGACAAACGGCTACTTAAGCAGAGAACGTGAAGAGTTGTCTGCAAAGAAATCTGTCATTCAGTTAGTGCTGCTGATAGTTTCACCGAGTATTATTACCACCGGGGACATAAGCAGGCAGGGGGCCTCCAGAAATATGACTGGCCGCCATGGAGGCTCCTTCTACTCAATGTTAGTAGTTGACATGGTGGCTAGTTATAGTGAAGTGGTGGTTATCTCAATCAGTAAAGGAGCAGCAGAGTCAATCAGTTTTGTTCATCTGTATTATTTTTGCTGTTTTTTGCTGGCTTCACGCTTCATGTTAGTTTATGTTGGACCCCAAACAGCTGCTTAGCCTTGCCAATGCTAAGTTAGCTTTGTTACCCTATTATCTGATATTTCCGGAGCTTAGCCTGACTGAAGTTATTTTCTGGTGGGTTGGTTCCACAAAATTTATATATATTACTCCACCAGCAGCTTAAATCCAAAAAAGGGAGCTAACAATATATTATATCCATGTGCCAGCAGTCTCCTGAGTGTAACACCGTTGGGGAAATGGGAAAAATTCCTATTAGAATCAGAACAGTTATTCAATCGACAGAATTAGAAACTACTACAAAATAAATAACTGTTTTGATAATTGATTAAACATTTTAATCATTCCACCGTCCCATCTTCTCAAATATAAGGATTTGCTGTTTTCTTTGTCATGTATGAGAGTAATTTCAGAGTCTTCAGGTCTTGGGTCTATTGATCACAGTGGGCAGCAAGAGAGTGTATGGCATTTGATCACTACTTCAAACACAAAATCAAATGAAACAATTAATGGAGAAAATTACTAATCCATATTGAAATATATGGTTTCCACAAGATGGAAACTGGCAATTACCATGACTTCCATATGACAGAACGTAACAGGAGGCACACTTGATTGTCACGTGATCACTATTACATGAAAGGTTGTTGGATATTGGGCATCTAATATAGACAGGAATCAGCATCTCTTCACGACTCAGTCATATCCTCAGCTCCACAGTCATCAACACACAAGATGTTGCAGCGGTGCAAAGATGGAAGTTTGGTCAGGTGGTGGTGATAAGGGAAACATCAGGGTTCAGTCTAGTGGGGATCATGGGAAATCATCCGAGCAGACAGCCTATTAGTGCCTTGCTATAGAGAGGGGAGGAGCTTTACCCATGCTCCTTCCCCAGTTGGACTTTGGTAGTCCCCCCCTCCCCAAGAGCTTCAGCAAATAAATCCTCTGCAGTCTTGTTGTCTTGACTTTGTTTCCTCTCGGGTCGGGTTCTTTTGTTAAGCCCCATCGGCGCTTTATCTCACACGCACTGTTTGTATTTGCTGTTCTCCCACCAAGGTTTATCATTTTCTATTCACAAGTAAATAAACTCTGAACTCTGATCTCCGAGCAATTCAAATATTCATTCTGGTGCCAGGGTTTTGTTGTTCGAAATGATATCCAGACACAAGGTTCGGCTCAGAGGCCTCTCAGCTCCACAGAGAGGGGATGAGGTGGAGAGATTTGTGGAGGAAAATACTAATATATGTCTGCCACTGTTTGTGTGTTTGTGTGTGTGTGTGTGTGTGTGCCATGCATTTCAAAAGGCAACGGGGCTACAACGCTGAACACACAGAGACTAAATAAATCATGTGTTATTGACCCGAACACAAAAGCAAGGCTGGTTAAAACACGCCTCCTGACACACGGTCAGTGCTTTGGTGTGTGTGTGTGTGTGAGTGTGTGAGTGTGTGAGAGAGAGAGAGAGAGAGAGAGAGAGAGAGAGAGAGAGAGAGAGAGAGAGAGAGAGAGAGAGAGAGAGAGAGAGAGAGAGTGAGCAAGAAACAGAAAGTAAGGAAGAAAAATATTTTTGAATTCCACACTGATTATGCTTATGTTTGTATGGATGTGTGCCTAGTTAGAAACAGTAGGTATGTGTGTTTTTTTGTGTGTTTTTGTGATTGTGTGATTGCGTGTATTTCCTTTGAGTGTGTGTGTGTATTGAGGAGAGGCCCGTACATGTCTCAGGGCTCTACATAATGGATGAATTCGCTGCAGCGAGCAGAACAGGCCAAGCTGGACTCATTTCAAAATGCCTCGAACGCTGCTATTTATACAGAGAGCTGGAAGGACTTCAGGAGCAGCAGGAGGAGGAGGAGGAAGAGGAGGAACGGGCCGCTCGTCGGCACGGCAACGACACCTTACCAGTGCCTGAGCACCACCCAGGTCCATGTTTACTTGTAAAGACTCAGACCCAGAGCCAAATATGAGTCTGACTTTGTGCTAAGGCTGATAATTTCCTGAATCTCTCTGTTAACACTTTGCTACTTCCTCTGTCTTCTGCTCAAGGAAATGGATTAAACATTTCTGCACTTTTTTTAGCCCAGTTAATGTAGGTCACGCATAACATAAATTCTCAAATAATGTTAGGGGCCTTTATTTATCCCAGTTTTCTGGATGAAGGATTAAATGCATTTCTTCCATTAGTACAACAGCAGAGTCATGACACACTCACCACTCTGCTGCTCTCAGTTTCCATTTTTTAGCATTTTTCTGATCACACTTAAAGAACCGGTGCGTAGGATTTAGTAGCATCTAGGAGTGAGTATGCAACCAAGTGAATGGCCCTCCTCTTACCCCTCCCTTTCCAAGCGTGTAGGAGAGCCTACGGTGGCCTTCACATACTGACATTCGGTTTGTCCCTTCTGGGCTACTGTAGAAACACGGTGGACTACATGGCAGAGGACCTGCTCCCTGTAGATATGAAGGGCTCATTCTAAGCTAACGGAAACACAACAATTCTTAGGTTCAGGTGATTTCACACTAATGAAAATAGAATAATGAATATTATATTGCATTTCTGCCAATACATCATCTTACACACCGGCACTTTAGTGGCTTAAACTGCATCACTGCACTATTTCCTGCTTGGCTTTTAGTGTGAAAATCTACTCCAAGTGCTGAGTTACATTGTTGATACATTGGAAACCATCAAAAAAAACCTAGGAAAACAGACACAACAAAAAACTACTGGATATATTTTGTGTTTAGAAAAAAAGTTTTTTCTGTATAAGATCAAGTTGGCTGAGAGCTGTGAGTATGTGACTCTGCACTATGACCAGGAGGGTCCTTTATTGGTTTTATTCATGCAGGCTGCAGCTCTTATTTCAGACTGCCATTATTTGAATACCAACTTTCATTTCAGAACTCACAGTCATTGAAGCCGATTGTTTCTTCCAAACATGCCGTCGCTCTTTTTGCCAAGTGTCTTTATTGATCCTGTATTAAATGCAACAGCAAAGCTGAGTTTATTATTGAATGATTTGATTTAGCCCCAGACATTAATAAGCTCATTTCACAGATAAATTGCTGTTATTTAAAGGCCTCATTCTGTAGCTGCAGAAACACTCAGTAATAACTGAGTTAATAAAGTTATTTCGCCATGTTGAATCCAGTTTTTCATTTAATCATTTGGGATATTTTAGTGTATTCCCAAAAATATCTCAGAGTCTTTTCAAAGAATGTACAGGTCTTGTTTGCTGGAATCCAAGAACTGAAAAAAGTAATGTTTGATCATACTATCACAGAAGCGTCAACTGTTGAAGAAAGTTTAGTGAAGTCCTTCATTTGCAGATTTTTGCCATAAACGTATTCACTTCCCCGGGCAGAATGGTGCTTTCAAGGTCATTTTTTAAAAAATGGCACGTTTCAAGCCCATCAACATTTTAGGAATCTTACAAACTGGATGCAGCAGCTGCCACTGACGATGAAAACAAACACCGCTCACTGAACTGGTCTGTTTCAAAGAGAGACACAGCGAGAGAGAAAATAATGCGCATCAGAAAAATAATAAAGCCACATTCAGCGGGTAAAGGGATTGGCATGCTTATTTTAATCACTTATTTGGGCGTCATATCCCAGAGGCACGTCACTGACAGTCGACAGCCGAGCCGCCATCAAAGCCTCATTTCGCTAATTTCACATCAGAGTGTGGAGTCACAGAGCTGTTTAGATTTGTCAACAGCACTGAGTAGAGGAGAAGAAGAGGCATAAAAGGATTTAATGAGCGCGGCACAACGTAGAATGATTCTGTTGTTCGGTGTGTGAGATGCAACTCATCCTGATGAAGAAGACAAAAGTGACAAGACTCCTTTTAACTCAGTGACAACGATGTGGCACTTTGTGCTATTTTTGTTGGTCTGTGTGAGACTGTGGGGTTTTATGATTTGCTTGTGGCACTTGATGGTATTTCATGGGGTTTTAGAGTATCTAAGATATCTGTGATACCAGAGTGATAATCATGGTTTATGGTACACTCTTACATTTTATGGTACTTTGGGTATTTTATGTTACTTTAAAATATTTTGTAGAACCCTTTTTTATGATTTGTGGAATGTTGCAGTTTTTTCCTACTTTGGGCACTTTGTGGTTCAGTTATTTAGTTTTTGGCTCTTTATTATTGGCAATTTGTGGAACTTGGAAAAAGAGTTGTTGTATTTCATGTTTATTTTGGTCATTTGTGAAAAAAAAATATTTTTGTTGTATATTTACATCACTTTAGGCACTTGAAGCAGGAGTTCAACTGATACGCAAATTGTGTAATTTCAAACAATGACTGTTTCAAGCTATCAATAAGACATGGTTATGAGTATTGAAGCAGCTATATGTAAGTTTTTGCTATTGCTACTTAGCCAGCGTTAGCATAAAGAGCTGTTTACTTACCAGTCTAGAAGAAACATGAATTAAGCATCAAACTTCATTCCTTTACTCACCAACAGCTGTCTCCAGAGGTGGAAAGCAACTCTCCTGTTTTACTTCTATTTCCATCACTTCTTTTGTTCTGCTGAAGTTAGCATGCTAACCAGCTAGCCCCAGCCCAATCGGCACTATAACCTCCTGCGTTGTAAACGCAAAGATGGCTGAAGCTGTTGGTGAGATTGGTAAGTAAACAGCAGTAAATGCTAATGCTGGCTATGTAGCAATAGCAAAACTTACAAATAGCTCCTTTAAAAGGGAAACTCCACCATTACTTATTTTTTTTACTTCACCAATTTTATACATGAAAGTCAGTGACAGACGTGTTATGAAAATATGATATGAAGTTGCATTATGGAAACTGTAGGTATGAGGGTATTTTTTGAGCTTGACCAATTCTTAAGGCTTCAGACTGTCTCTGGCAAATGCCCCAGCTCTATGAAAGTGCTTTTTAGGTACAGATATGACTTGAATGGTTCATGAACATCTCTGTCCCAGAAGATGGTTTTAAAGTATAGTAGTAAGTATTTCAGTTTTAAACAATAAATATGTCTTGGCTATTATTTTGAATTACCTTACTATTGCATGCTGTTTTATGGGACGTTCCACTTTGTAGTACTTTGCAGAAAATGCTCTCTGGAACTTCCATGCTATGGTGTGATTGTGGGGTGTTTTCATGGCTGTGTGATTGCTAGAAAATGAACTAAAATGAGGTTTCAGAGCCGAGCCTGCTGGTGTGTTTCTGCACCACCACAGAAACACCCAGAAATCATCTGTCCCACTGACCGACCCCCGACCTTCGCTGCACTGCATCAAGAAACACGCACACACACACACACACACACACACGATTATGTGGGTTCTTGCAAGTACATTATGCCGACACACACAGAGTGTTATGAAGTGTGTGAGCCTCGTGGGGACTGTGATTTGTTTGACATCAAAGAGAATATGTTTTAGTGGTGGCGCCGAGCCCAGCAGAGAGAGACACAGAGAGAGAGAGAGAGAGAGAGAGAGAGAGAGAGAGAGAGAGAGAGAGAGATGTGAGATGTGTTGCAGAAGAAGATAATCAGTTTTTCTATGACCAACTTTTTTCTCCACAAACCTGAATCTTCGCTGATTTCCAGCTGGGCTTGTTTATCATCCACCATGTTTATGTTTACACGCACACAGAAATCTGACTGTACTGCACTCCAGATACTAATGTGAGTAAATAATGCAGCGCCAATGACATTACACTCTCAGCTGGAGTCAAATCAACACAAGTATTATACGTGTATCTGATTCTGCTGGTATGAAGAGCAACCAAGAAGCGCTGCAATTTCATTTCCAGCCTTTTGTGATGCAGATTTGTAAACATTGTACACGCTGAAGAAGATGCAAGAATGGAGGCGTGATGTTAAATCCAGACTTTATCTACCAGCTGAGGAAGAATCAGATTAAAGACCAGACTAAGCTATAGGAGGCACTTCAGAAAGTCACAAATACATAGAGCTACAGTTAAACGTTGGTGAAATGATCCTTTACTTTCAAGAGTGGAAACTTGACCTTTAGCACCTTCAGTGTGAAATCAAGTATCAGTCAGATCCTGTATCCTTCCACCAACATACACACAACCTCAGGATTATTTTTCCTGTCATCAATCTCTTCCGTCCTTCTCACCTTCACTACAAACTCTGTAACCTTGTCTCATCTTCCTCTCCATCTATCTCCTCTTGTCTCTGGATAACCAGCGAGGACAATAAACTCAGGCTGTAAATTGTTCCAATCGCGGACGTAACAACGCTGTCCTTCCTGACTCGGCTGCTTGTAAACTTTCCAGCAGGCAGCTCGTCTGATAAGGTCGTCCTCAGGGGACGGTCATTACTTTAATGAGTCATTGACGCTCCATTCTTCCACCTTCCATTAAAACTCCTACAGTTCTGTGTCTGTGAAAGAAATCCTTCAGAGGTGAGGAGACTTGAATCTTTTTTTCTTGATGACAAAAAGCAACTCTCATACTATTCAATTTCACTCTTCTAACCTACTTATAAACCCAAAAGATAAATGGAACAAGTTCGGACATCTTCTCTGGAGACTGTCCAAAAGCATTGTGGGAAATGTAGGAAATCAGTAATTCAAGTAGAAGTAGAAGAGCTGATCCCCAGGAATGTACTTTCACCAAAAAGTAAACTTTCAATGACAGCTCTGAGAAGTAAGATGCTGTGCCCTCGCCCGGACTGTTTATCCGCTGCTGGGGTTTGGATTTTATTTGTCGAAGTTGGGTGCTGATATTACTTCCTACATCATGGGTCAGATTCAGTTTAGAACAAACCCCAGTTTCCTGACAGGGAGTCTGACAAGGGAGCCACAGCCTGAGTTCATCACTGCACCAGAAACTGCTGCTGACATTCAGACTGGCAGAGAAAGTTCAGCTTTCCTCTAGTTCATTACACTGCTTACATGTGTGTGTGAGAGAGAGTGTGTGGTTGCAACAGGTACAATCCACACTGACCAAACTCTGAACAAAACTGCCCTCATCCTGACCACATCCAAACGTCGGCCGGTAACCAGGACACCCATACAGCTTGTGTTTAGACGAAATGGATTACTTTATTATTATTACTTTACTTTTATAAAATGCTTACTCGCATGAGGCAGTGCTCAGATCTCATACTACACATCGTGGGCTTGGAATCATTTACAATATGAACTGGATCCAGAAACGCTGCCTCCATGTCAAGCATTCAAGCATCACGTTCAAATAATTGTTTAAATAGTTTTTAGGTTTTACCTCTCAGGTCCTGTTTTTTTTATGTGCTGGGTGTGATTGTACATTAATAATATGTGATACAAATCACATGCTGCCATTTTTGGCCTGGTCTGGTAAAGAGATGATGTATCTCAAGAAACTACCTGGTTGAATAAAGGCCTAGTTACTGTAGCTGAGTGTATTGTGTCTCGTTCAACTGTGCCAAACTAGGTAAAGCATTAGAATAGAATATTAGTATATATTATTGTATGTGAAGGTATAGCAGTTATTGTTGTCCTTATTTTGCAACTCCTTCAACATGTAGACAGAAGTCGAGGGTAAATTATTAGCATACATGACTGAATCTTGGTATATGTGGTTTTCCACTGACAGGAACAACATTGAGTTAATCTCCAAGCCAAGTGGGTTTCCCCAAAGAGCCACAATCAGCTCTGTGGAGCCACTTTGGCTCCAACTAACCTGTTTCTTAAATGTTTAAAATTTAATTTCCCGCTGGGCTGTTCCGTGCTGTGACGCCACCCGTGTCGCAGGTTACGAGTCTGCAGCGTCTGCACAACAGCTGACGAGCAAAGCAGCTGGACTGCAGCAACAACCCCATCACCCACCCACCCAGCCGCCAGCACAGCCTCCTTTCCCAGTCCAATCTAATGTTCAGCTAGAGTGCACCCCTGATTTTATTTACCCTGTGCTCAGCTAGCATCTGATTAATACAGTACATGCCGAGCACAGGACGAGAGAGAGGGAGAAAGAGAGGGAGACGGAGGGAGGAAAGAAAAGAGGGTTAGGATGAGAGAAATGTTGTTTGTTTTCTGATTCCATTTTTATTCCTTTATTCTGGGGAAACAAGCTGCAACAAGAAGCCCATTACAGTTTAATTCCCTGCAACCTCCCTGAACTGTGAAATCCATAAGCCAAGAGTTCAGAGCGGAGGAGCACGGAGAGAGATACAAGGAGGAGAGCGAGGATGAGAAATTAATTATTTGGCAGAGGTGTCACGGTTCATTTGGCCCAGAAAAGGGTGTACAGGGAGCCGACGGTGCGCTGGCATTCATCACCAGTCGGCGGCGGCGGCGGCCGTTCGGTCGGTCGGCTAAGTGAGGACGACACAGCTGAATCATTTTCATAACCACCTGTGCTGCCGTGTTTGACTAATTCAGTCAAATTTTCATTTCATTCAAAAGTGAACTGGTAATCACACAAAGAGGAGGTGGAGGCGGTATTAGGAGATAGAAGAGGAGTCACATTATTGAAATCCGCTGGATGTGTCACCAATGAGGTGCAAATGCCAGCTGTCTGTCATCCAGGTTTTAAAAAATATGATTAAGAGAGCAGAGCTGAACCCTGAAATAATTAGGACTGTTTGCACAGCTGAAGGTGAGTGGATCGAACGATGAGGTAAATACAAATTAGAGCCACAGTGCAGTGGTCAATGGCACTTTTGAAACACATTATGCCGGACAAGCAGCTAAATTATATACCTTGGAGGTAAATTCTAATTAATACCACCAGCGGCGGTTATCCACATGAGGAGCGGCTGCAGTCAGACACGGGATTGTTGGAGACAGAAACCAAACGTGAGCTTGCATGCAAAAAGAGTGATTACACACCTCCAGCTAACAAGTGTGAAATGGTCTTTTAGCATGCAGATTGGATTGGAACACCGGCCTACAGGTAAGTCAACAGTCACAGAGCAACACCAGCTCAAGTGGTGTTTGAAGTTTATCTGAGAGAGAACATAGCAGCTATAATGGGAAGGCACTTTCTCTGTATCCTAATACACCGCAGTTTCTGGAGCGCATGGCCGGGGGCTGCTGTTGATATCTGGGATTTTCCATTACAGCCTGTGAGCTGCTCATCCAGTTTAAAAAACTTGCTACTATTAGTTTTAAGTGATGATATTATTAAAATGGGGCGAACTCCTCGAATGATCTTAAAGCCCTTTTCCACTGCATGGTATCAACTAGACTCGACTCAAAGTTTTTTGCTTTTCTACTGGGCAAACCTCCTGGATAGTACCTGGTACCCGGCACTTTTTTTTTTTGCATTACCCCAGCCGAGGTTTCCGGCAAGCTGAGGCGATATCGCATGAAAACACTGACGATGACTGATTGGTCAGAGAGAATCGTCACTACTAAATCAATGTTGTGTGAGATGATATGTTCTGAACAAGGCCATCATTTTTAAACAGCCAAATGACTGTACACCTAGTTATTGCTCTATACTTTTAGTATGGGCAACCCGCAAAACACACACCGTGGGTCAACTGAAGAGGTGCAGACATTTCTCTGTTTGGTATCCTGTCCATATCCTCCATTGATTATGTTTGTGTTGAAGATGATGTCATGATAGGTTCTTGCTTTGACATTATAACAGTGATGCCACACTAGCGGGTACTGGCACCCGGTAGAAAGTAGAGTCAAGTAGAGTGGAGTCGAGCTGAGTCAGTATCATGTGGTGGAAGACAATATTGGTAATTCAGGTTTGATCCAGAGGTACAGGTGGTCGAAGGTAACTACCACGCCTTTGGATCATATCAGCTTTGCTCAGAAAAGTTATCAAATTATCGTAGCGCAAGACCGGCTCATCTTGCTACTTGCTATCAGATATCTTGAACACAGGTCTTGGAATTGGTATCAGGAGAGAAAAGGTTAAATAAGTGCATTCCCGAAATGAAAGGTAGAGTGATCGCATTTGTTTTTCTAGCCACCAGAGGTCAGAAATGGTATTTTTAGCTGCTAAATGCTCCACTTTCCTCATCAGCTGGTCTCTAACTTTGTGTTTCCGCTGTGTGCTGCTGAGCAGGTGGAGTACACTTGGTTTATCAGAGGTTGTTTGATGAAAGCAGCTGCCTGTTGCTGCTGGAAATGAGGCCACAGTTAATGTGCAGCAAAATCTGAACTGGGAGCTAAAAAAGAAGCTAAAAAGCAAAGTAGAGCTGCAGAGCTGGTGATGAGTCTCTGTGGGTTCAACACTAAGATCAACATCTTTAACTTCACGCAGTATTTTCAGCAGTTGTTAACAACCCTCTGTAACCTTAATTCATCATTTAATGAGTAAAGAACAGTTATATCTTTTATGACTTTTTTTATTTTATAGGATACAACATTTATCCAACGGAAAAAGTCGTGAAAATATAATGTGTCTGAAAACTGATGTCAACAATTTGTGTTCTTATTATTCACAGGTTTAACTGGTTGACCTCTGCAGTGCAGCTGCTTTTAATGAAGTAATAATTAAGTGTCTCATCAGCAACCAATCAGCTTGTCAATAAACTTAACTAGATACTTAAATACAAAGATTTAGCCCTTTATTGGAAACCTCTGTGAACCTCAGCGTGTGGGAAGAAAAACAAAGAAAGTTGTTACACTACCATCGACTGAAACTCAACAAATGTAAAGTATGTTGTCTGCTTCAAGTGCTTAATTAGTCCCACCAAGTTTAGGACATATCGGCTATTTCTAATAAAACAAATTACTCTTGAGGTGGCAGCGCATGCGACAAGGGTGCAACAAAATTCTGGTTTGTCATTTAAGAGGAAGGGAGGGAAATAAGCGTTAACCAGCAGCTGAAAGTTGACAAATTACACTTAATTTCCCTGCTAACAACCCTGGCTGGAAGCCAGTTATGAGTGTTAGTGCAGGAAAATAAACCTGGCAGGTAAGATGGGGAATGTGTTCTGGAGGATAAAAAAAAAAATCCCCAGTTTCCTGCCCTGACCTCGGCTGCTTCTTATGAGTAAACAGAAAATTGGCTCTTCTGCAAAGCACTGACAATGTGCATCAAAGTCCAACCACCAAGTCTTGTGTCTCTGCGGCGTTTTCGCTCGCTGACTGGCGAGTGGACTGGTCAGGTAATCGGTAATGGTATCCCCGGCCCTGATAAAAACCCTCCATGCTCTCAGGCCTGATTGTCCCCTATTGATTTGTGTTGGAGGGCTTTAAATGAAATGCCACTAAAGCTGAACCCCTTGCTCCCCTGAACAGCAGGCTACCTCCGCTGCTGTCAGTCAAGACCTTCCGCCCAGTGGAAATGAATGAACTGCGGGCACAAAAACACTGCTGAGAGCCATTAAGAGAGGGTGATGCACCAAAGATTCAGACGCCAACAACCACCCCCTTCTTTCTATTTTCTCCTTCGATCCATCCCTCTGTCACTTCTTTTACTCCACTTCTCCTTTCTCTCCCATCCTACTTAGACTGCTGGACTTGAACTCGACTTTAGACCCTTTGTTGAACTAAAGAAGGTTTACAAATTACCAGGCGGATCCTGAACTCCACAGACTGTCCCGTGAGAACATGTTTGCAATATCTCTGGAGTTTTGAATTCATCTCAGCTTCCCTGAAGGTGACATTATTCCCATTCCCATTATTGCAGAGAACGCTTACATGTACTAAAATATTCAGATCACAATTATCCTCGATTTGAATGTTTTCTTATTGTTTTATTTTAGATGTTTTTAATTATTCTGTGTCTCTGTGTACAAATGGTGCTATGTAAATAAACTTGCCTCGAGCACTTTCGTTTATTAATTGCTGAATATGCAGTGATGACCTTTAATGTCCACAGTTTGCAAGCATAATACAAAGAACAATTGAAAAGTTTACATGACACAGTAAATAGAAAAATTTATCATCAAGAACCTCTTCAATGATATTAAAAGCTCCACTTGGAGTCAAATAGATCTCAGGAAAATTCATCTATACTGCCAAACAGCTTCTGGGTTCAGCTTCTAAAAAGGTGAAGTTTTATATCATTGTAAACTGAGTATCCTCGGGTTTTGGACCGTTAGTTACGTACTTATGCTTTTCCAAATGAAGCCAAAGTTTGCATAGTTACCAAATATTTCAAGGTGAATATGATAAACTTATATGCACAATACATTCCCTGTGAATTAACTGTTTCATGCATCGTGAAAGATAAGACTTAAGTTGCAGTTTAGGTTAAAATGTTGGTTTTCTGGCCCATGCTGAATACACCCAGGCAAAATCTAATTACTGACCTCACTTATTAATACTGCTGCTAAAGTCTCTACTGAGACAAATTAAAAAAGAGGCCCATACTATTTATCTGCAGTATTTCTCATGTCTATTCAGCCTTCCACTCCTCTCTAATATAACAGAAGAACTGTTAAAATCAATGGGGATTAAATGGTGCCAGTGTCTAAACTGGCCATCGAGAGGTCGCTGAGTTCACTGGCTCTGTAGCGGTGCCACCGCTGGACCGCTGCCACGGCAGCGCTTTGTGTCAACTGCTGAAGCCAGGCTCTGATTTAGAGATTTCCAATACACCAGTAACACACTGTGCTGTACTGAGGGGCCCATTACAGCCACAAGTCTGCATCAGCAGTCTCTGGGTTTCCCAGTGCAAACTGAGTAGGTGTAGTGTTGACTGTGGAGCTGAGGAGGATGAAGACCTGAGTCTGTTTGGATATCAGACTGGTCAACTGCCAGTGAATCAACACACTGTTGTTAAAGCCTGCACAGTGAGGGAAACACAACCAGGAGCCATGTGGAAATAACTTTGATATAACTTCATGCAATTTTAAAACTGATGAAGTGCTTCAAAGACATGAGATAAAAAAGATGGATCATTTGAATAAAGTCATGAGATCTATCAGACATTATAAGACTGCAAATCCAACGGTTTAGAGAAAACGATCGTATAAAATATCTCAACAGAGACGATCCACAGAGCCGGCTGAATTAATGTGGTGAATTGTTGCAGACTCTGGAGGAAGCTTGAACAGTAAACAAACAGTCATCTGTGGTTTTCAGTGCAATTCCATGGACTAATAAAATAATCATTGGGTGGTTTAAAGCAGGGAAAGTATCGTTTGTAAATCACCTCCCAAACTCAAAGGCAATTTCAACTTAAATATGGACTCATAGGGGCAGAAAAAAATAATCCCTGAATAATAGTGGATATGCCCCTTTGTTCTTGAAATTACTGACACTGTACTATAATCATATATTCTCATCCCCTTCATGATCACTTTTGACCCAGATTAAATGGCTGAAATGTCAACTGTAGATGTCAACTGTAGATTTATCCTCATACAAATAATTTAGAGCAATGGCCTCAACTACTCATTCCTGACTATGAATAGTTTGTTCATAATGAAAAATGTGGCAGCAGGAGCAGAAGACCACAGTGACCACAAACCTCAATTTCAACAATTTACAGAAGCAGTTTACAGCTTTGTGTTTGCTATTTATGTATCATTTATTTTGATTAAAGGTCCCCTGTTTAGCAGATGTTGGACTTTAAGTTGAAATTAAAATCTGAAAAGCTAAAACCCACCAAAAACCAAAATGGTCCTTAACGAAACATCCTGAATTTTATATATTAATTATCTTTAGGATTTTAAACATTAAGTCATGAAACGTCTCCCTAAACCATCAAAGACACAATTAATACATTTCTACCTTAACTGCATGAAGCATCTGACTGCATTCTTCCGTAAATGGACTTAAAACACTTTCCTCTGGCGTCCTAATTATTCTTCCCCTGCCTCTTTTGTTTTATCCCCATCTCTAACTCCGTAATGTTCAGGACGTTACAACGGTTCTGTTGGAGTCAATAGGGATTAGAATTAGGAGCTAAATTGACCGTCCAGAGTCCAGCGGCTTCAGCAGAGGGCTGGCGGTGCTGCTCCACAGCCAGTGCCAGACCAATTAGAGGCGGGGAAGGGAGTCAGTGCCTGAGGTTTGGGGGGGCAGGGGGGGTGGTTTGGTTTTAATTACACAGTAAAATGATCCTGAACATCCCTTAAGAGAGTCACTGCGGTGTCACGGTGTTAGAGTCTCGCCGGCCCACGAGCAGCGTTTTATACCCAACAAGCAGAAGAGGAGGAGGAGGAGGAGCTCAGGAGTTGCTGATTCTCCATTTAGACTTAATGGGTAAAGATGTCACCAAGGACACATTACACATTTGTTTTATCTACTTAACCTTTATTTAACTGGCTCGTCCTACTGAGACTAATGTCTTGTTCAAGGGAGACTGACTGAGGCCAAGAGAGCAAAACCAAGACGAGCATTAGAGCTGAAGACAGGCAATAAAGAAAAATGCACAGAAGCAAAACTGCAGATCACACACTGGAAGATTTAGGACAAGTTTATACCTGCAGTTAAAGTTCCTTCAGTCTGAACCAGCAGAGGATTTAATGTATTGCCTTGTAGCTATTTAGTTCTAGACTGTCTGTACCAATACCAGATCAACACATTGATATATTCCATATTTAGAAATATCTAGAAATTAAATGACTTGCAGAAAATTAAGCAAAAATGTCATTTATCATTCTCTGGTTCTGCGTTCTGAAATCATGAGGATTTGCTGCTTATTTTTTTTAGATCATTGTAACTTCAACATCTTTGGGTTTTGGACTCTTAGTCAAACAAAACAAGACATGGGAAGACCTTGGTCTCTGAGACATACGTCCAAGACATATGAGTTTTTCAACAAAACCCTTTTTTCATTTGATAAAAGAAGCTGATGTTCAAACACAAGCAGCCACATAAAGAAAACTTTGCCTGAATAAAATACAGTTTAAAATTGGCTGAATGATTGAAATTATGAACTTTTTGATGAAAGTCTTAGTAAACAGGACCAGACATAATGGACAGACACTGGAGATCCAGCAAGGATCAATCCTTACTCATCAGCCCTGTCGAATAAGGCGTTATTGAAAATCTCTTATGGATGATCAGTGCAATTGTTGTAGTGAAAATGCAGTGATAATGAAGTACTCCGACTCGTCATAAAAAGCTTTTGCTATTGTTATGCTTTTACATAACATCCCGTGAGAAGGGAAATCAATATGCTTCCCAGAGCTTTGATTTGTCAGGAACAATATCTTTTTAAATGTCTTCTGGTAGCATCAGAGTAACACCTCCCTGCTTTCCCATCTGTCTCCTCTCAGTGACCGCCTCGTGTTTAGATGCTGTCTCCACGGTGACCGGCCGGTCCATTCCTCTCTGGCCATTTATCTTGTGAATCGCCCGACGTTCATTCCTTAAAGCTTTTTCTCAGGCTTTTCAGCTCCAATCTCCCACCCCAGCCAATCCCGGCGCTCTGGTGACATTAGCGCTAAGCCTCCCTATTAATGCCTCAAAGAAGCTGGAATCAAAAGTACAGCAGCCTTCAAGGAGCCGCTGTGACCTTCAAACTCTCTTCAGAGAGCTGGGACGCCACAACGCCGGGAAAAACAAGGCTTTCACTTCACCGAATGAGGTGATTAGGAAAAATCGTTTTCTGTATGTTTAAGGGACGCCATGTTTATGGAGGCAAAAGCAGCATGTTGATAAAATAAAGGGTTAATTATGTCATTTGGGGATCAGCAAGAGGGAAACATACACCAATAAACTCATAAAGACAATGTGTTCTTTTCTTCTCTAATGATTGGTGTAGCCTTCAAACCAAATTAATTAGATTTATATTAACCTGCCATTTTAATGTGAATTAGTTTGATACTATTTACTCTAATAATGTGTATATGAAGAAAGTTGCATTGATTTTCCCGTTTCCTGTCTCTCTCCACTATACTGTCCAATAAAGGCATAAAAAGCCCAAAAAATATACTTAAAAAAAAAAAGAAGTTTATCTTAGTGATAACGCGTAGGAACAGTCACTGGGAAAGAGCTCACAACTTACATCATTCCCTGCATGTTAACTGGCCACCAACACTGATGTTTGGCCACCTGATGTCACAACTTACATTCAACCAAAGTTCAACGTCAGGACAACCTCCAGCGCCATTTTGTTGGATTTAAGTTGTTGTGATGTTGTTAAGTAACCATGATTGAATGTCTGCTGAACTTCACAATGTCAATTAGCCAACGTCGTGTTTTGATATCAATCTTCATTTAATTTTTCTATTCTTATCAACCACTCAAATGCTTTACACTAGGAGCCACATTCATCCATTCACTCACACATTCATGCCGCACTTTTTCTATCACACAAACACTCACACATGTGATACATCGGGGGCAAGTTCAGTGTCTTGCCCAAGGACACTTCGACATTCAGACAGGAGGAACCTGGAATTGAACCACCGACCTTCGGATTAGTGGACGACCTGCTCTGCCTCCTGTTTGTTCTACTTGACGGTCCACAGTGCATCGTTTTAGTTTAGGGTTGGGTGATGATTCAGTCCATTTAGAATGAGAATTGTGCCCACAAAGGAGAAGCAGGATCCAAAAACTGCTCTATTTTGCAGCATTGTTTACCCCTCAAGACTTAATCAGTGTATTATTATTATCATATTCATATATCAGAGCCTCTTCTAAACGTTGATGGTTCGAAGAACGAGTCGCAGAACCTATGATTTGGATCTCATTCTGTCAGTTTAAGGGTTTGGTTTGTTTTTTGCTGCATCATTGTCCGCAGACAACATAAGAACAGGATGGAAATTTTCCACGCCTTGCTGTGTCTAAACATCGAGTCTACCTAAGTGGAATGGAAAGTGTGTGAAGGCCGACCCACGGCGCTGGCGTATGACACTTCAAAGCAATTGCATCCATTATTTCCTATGCAAGCAGACGAAGTGGAAGCAGATTGACACACGTTAACTCGTCAGGATACACACACACACGCACGCACGCACGCGCGCACACACACACCATATTCCCCAACCTCGACGCGCATCAGGTCTCACAAAGAGCAGCAATTTTAGCACATTTACTCCACAGATCGCAGCTACTGTACCTGAAACACTTCTGTTTGATGCCCAGCCAATGACAAGTTTGACTATACAGGCTTTTCTTCTCCTGCTTGTTTTTGCACCATTTGATGCTCTCATCTCCGGTGCTGCTAAAAATGCTTCTAAAGTTGGCACAACCAGAACCAGAACCAGTCCACAGTTTAATTTCAGACTGGTTTAACCCTCTGCTGGTGTCCAGTGTGATCACAGTGCAGGACAAGAACCCCTATGTCAAAACTGAAGTATGATTAGGACGTTTTTTCTTTTTTGAACTGGAAATATGTTTTCATTAGGGACGCCCTGACTGGCCACCGACCCGCCTTCCACCTTGTTCAACGCTCCGGCACGCGACAGGCCACCAAAGCAAAACAACCTGTCGGCCGTGTGGAACTTTTTACAAAGTGTGAGACTGATATAACGTACGCCATCTGCAATGCATGACAAAAATGATCGATATCGGCCGTGGACGATCTCACTCATAGATGATCGGTATTGGCAAAAAAACGGGATCGCGCCATCCCTAGTTTTAATATCGCAGATTTAAGTGGTGCAGCAGTAGATGAGGACTACAGGTACAATGTGACACTTAATATGTGAGCTAATGCAGTTGTTAAGTCTTGGGTGTCTGGACTCTGAAGGGCAGAGGTCATGAACAATGCATATTTCTTATATCCATATAGGTGAAGTTTACTGCTGAAAAAAAATTATATATATATTACATTATATAGAATAAAAAACACTGATTAACATTCAAACCAAAGCGTTCAGTAGATGAACAAAACCTGGGACCACAAGCAGCTAAATAAGAAGAAGCTGTGTCTCGTTACATTTGAATCACCTGTGCACGCCGACAATCAACTTCTGTTCGTTTTGCTGCTCACAAACAGCATTCTGACAGCCTGGAAAAACAGCAACAAGATGAGACGTGGCAAATGTCATGACAAATGTCTGCCTCGATTTTACAGCAACTGTGCAATACAATGAATTATTCAAAGTGCTGCTATTAAAATTTTTAATTAGCCTTTGCTGGAACGAGTCTTCCCACCGAGGGTAATCTGGGCAACCTTTGTTCAGACAGATGGCTGCAGAAAATTGCTGCTTACAGTTTGGTACGTCTACATTTTTATGCGCGTATGCAAAAATGATTAACATTAAAAAAACACAAAGTCACTGTCTGTGTCTGCTTCAGGCTTCCTGAAGACTCACCACAGTGTTGTTTTAAATCATTCGGAAGGGAAAAGTGTTGGGTCAGGTCATCCTTCCATCTGTCGCTCCAGATTTGGGAGGAGGCCAAGTGTAATTTTGCTTTTGTCAACCCTCAGAACGCTGAGTCATGTTGACTCATCTTTTTCTGCCTCTAATCTGTTTTTATTCAAAAGGCATAAACAGCCATTAAACTCAGAGTTGGTAAGTAGCAGCTCCAGCTAACGGTAAGCAACATCTGCTGGCAAATCCCTGCACTATTATGTGTGTAATTAATACTTGCTCTTTGCCACATTTGCCACCCATACAGTCTAATTCAAATGCACCAACGTTACCGGCTGTATATTTATTTATACGTCCCCACAGCTGACGAGATTCTGTTTAATTACTTTTATTATTTCTCATATAATTTGTGCTTTTTGTTACTGGTGAAATCCAATTACGCCACACAACTGGTTAGACGACTGACTCCATTTACATGCACTCTAACATGCAAAGCAATAAAGGGCTGCTGGTTTTTATTTGCATTAAAGTCAGTGCCGAGCAACACAATCTATTTAATATTCAGAAGGTTCAAGTATTCAGTCTGAGATGCCCTATTTAAAATCCATATATAAATTTATCAGATCCCAGTATTCCTTTATCCTGGCTTCAAAAGTCTAGATAAGCATGATATTGTCTGACACACCGATGAATGTAAATGTCACGCCATCACTGTTGGTTTTATATATTATCAGCCATCTCAGTTAAACCATCAAAGCTGATCCTTCCTTGTCCTTCTTACTTGTGCAGGAAGCATGAGACTGAATTCCTCAGTCATGAAAAATATCTTCTTCTCTGCTGTGCAGATTGCAGACAGCCACACAGATATGATTATTCTGTGTACGCAGGAACATTTGAGATGCAGGTCATGTTTGAGAGTTTGAATTCGATTATTTTATTTATTTATTAATTTTTGCAGCCAAGAGTCAAACTGGTTCAGATCCAGCATGTTTATGAGCAGCTCTCACTTGCTTATTGATTACCAGCGGGAGAGTATAAACTGAAATTCTGTTTACTGATTTGTTCAAGGATATTTCACCCAGATTATTCCTCCTGCAGATAAACAAACTCAGCTCTGAATCAAACCAGAGTCAGACAACAGACCGGTGTGAGGGCGAAAACCGATGCTGCAACAAAGACAATAAAGAGGAGGTAACGTGTAGAGCGGTCGCCATCACATCTCTGAGCCATAAAGCAAACGGGCAAACACACACAGCCAGGTTAGCTGACTTAAGCACACACACATCGACCACGTTTGCTTTATAATTATCAAACGGCCTCGCACGGCTTGTTAGAAGACGCCGGCGACAGGCTCTCCATCTCGCTCCCTGACCGCAGAGGATAAATCAAAGGCGATCCATCACACGGGCCCTTACAGTGACGTGAGCTGTGCAGAAATCAATATCGATGTGCTTTGATTTACACACCAACACTCCAGGTGAAACGTCTATTGTGACGCCCATATCATAGCGATCAATAATCATTTCACTGAGTGGAGACGCTGAGGAGAAGAATACAAACACCCCCCAAAACATAAAAGTACAGCCGGCAGTTAACTATTGATGTACTGGTTAAATCCTGCAGACGGATCATTTGTTAGTGATCATGACATTTTGATTACAGCTCCACTGTGAAGTTTTTTTTTTTTTTTCATTCCATTCCAGAAACCGTCAGTGAAAAGATATGGAGTGACAGGGTGAACACACACTCTCAGTATGTTTTCATCATTTTTTTATCAGAGCTTCAATCATTGACACAAGCATTCCGATAGATTTTCAGTATTTTAGCTCGATGCAAATGAGTCATGTAGGTGCACTGGCAGTATGAGAACATCCTACCTCCACTTAAACTGGATGAATTTCATTGATTTTGTTCGGATCGTTTCCAAAAGGAGTGCATTGTTTTCCTCAATGAATTGTTTCCATTATTTAATATTGTTGTAGAATTTCCACTTGTAAAGCGGAGTCAGAGAGGTGACAGCTTTGTAAAAGATGAGGAAATTAAGAAAAAAATAGACAATAGAGAGGATTAAAACAACAAAAAACTAAAACAGGAAGTGGAAAAGGAAAAAAAAAAAAGCTCAGTGACGATGGATGGAGTGAATCAGCAGAATTTCAAGAGCTGGACATAAAAGCTGAGAAGTGAAGAAAAAAAAAAAAAAAGTGAAAGATATGATGTCCGAGAACCAACGAGAGGAATGAGCTCGAGGTTCATTTTCATCAAGCAGCTCACGAGGGGGGTTTTCCATCAGAACTGCTGGTGTGTCGCCACCATCAGGGCATCAATCTCTCACTCTTTTCACAAGTGTCCCCAAACCTCCGTCATCCTTTTTCTACTCAGCATCTCTTTCTCCTCTTCTCTTCCTCTTTCCCTCTCTCTCTCTCTGTAATGTGAGCCTATAAAACCCTCCAGTCTGATGAGGCCTGATGCTGGATTGATTTTCAGATGGGGGACGGGTTAATTTTAGATTGCCATCAGGGCACCCCGAGCGAGTCTGAGAGAACGTGAGAGAGAGCAGTAAATGGTTGTGCAGTGATGGCTGTGTCAGGTAGGTGGATCGTGGGAGGAGCTAATAATTTCTGATGGCTCCCATGGTGAAGTTCACCTCTCAGGATGCATAAGAATAAATGTGATTTGCTGCTCAGTGACAATGATGAAAACAGGGCTTTTCATACTTGAGCCAAGCGCAGTGTTCAGTTAAAACCTGGGCTGAAGTGCAGGGTGACAGCTCTGCTTTACAGCAGTCTCAGTGGAACAAGGAGGTTAAGAATGGAGTGAAATTAGACACAGCTGCTCCGGTTATTAACAAGCCTGGTGTTTACCTCCATACCCCTACCTACCCAAGAGCATAGAGGGATATTACCTCCAAGCCACCTGCCAAAATCGACTTGTGTCAGTACTCAAGTCCCTAATTTTTGCTTCCAGTTATATGGTAAAATATTTAAAAGAAACTTGAACTTTTCCTGCTGTAAAGTTTGTATTTTTACTCCACTGTGCAGTCAGAGCCTGGAGCCATATTGTTTTCAGGTTGTCCGTCCATCCGTCCCATTCTCGTGGAAGCAATATCTCAATAACGCCTTGACGGAACTTCTTCGAATTTGGCACTAACGTTCACTAGGACTCAAAGATGAACTGAATATACTTTCGTGGTCAAAGGTCAAGGTAACGGTGACCTCAGAAAACACTTTTTACTCAATACACAGCAATAGTGACAAAATTTCACACAAATGGTTCATATTTTCTATGACTCTGGATAAACAGGGATGTAACCTGGAACTAGTGCGAGTGGCAGAGGCAGACAATCAGAAGGAGGTGATTTAGTTTGTATATATTTTTTTTGCAGCTAACAGGATGTCATCATAAGGTGAAGGGTCACAAAAAGACTACAAAAAGGACTACATGACTGAAAGTATTTCATTTTAACAACATGTTTCCAGTAGAGGTAAAAGTGGGAGTGTATGTGCATTAGGTGATCTAATCCCCCTCTTTCTGCTGTCAACGTGTTGCCAACACCTGTGAATGAGGAACAACTGTTTCTGCTCAACGCTGAAGATCCAATAAGTCAATCCTTAGCCAATCATTGTAACAACGTCATTCACATACTTAATCATCATCTGTTAAAATGTGAATGCGATTAGCAGATGATGCCGCCCTTACTATTGAAGTGAAAATCCAATAAAGACAAAGTCGATGATTGGCGTTCCAATCACTTTTCCTGCCCTGGGGGGACAGGGGCATTAATCTTTTAGGTTCACGCTGGGGGATTTTGACAAGGAAATCCCAACATGAGGTTTCGGTATAAAGCTTCCCTACGGAATAGTTTCTACACAGAACGCGTCCTTTCATCCAAAGCACCGATAAGCAGCGGGAGGGGAAGTGTTTACAGCATGGGAGGTCACAGCAAGAATCAAACCCTCAACCGTGGCAATGTTAATGCCACACGCTGCTCATTAAGCTGCAGACAGAACTAAAGCCTTCAGCTCTCTTTCCAGTGAGCCGCACTTAATGGAACGGTGCAGCTGAAAACAACATGAATATTTGATATTTGATTTTATATGAAAAAATGCTGCATAATCCAACACAACTTCACTGCAAACTAGTGTTGAAGAGTGACGACAAAAGCTTTTCTTTACATTGTGCAGATGTTCTTGTGATTGTAGTATCTCATCGTAGGAATTGAATATATCTTTAAACGTAGATACACTAGTACTATCAGCCAATATAATCTGAAAAGAACTCATAATTATTTATAATCAACTGTGGAATTGATACCGCGCAAACATTTTCTAGGAGTCTGCAACTTCCTACAACTAGCTGTTTATAATATGTACGTTTATTTCCAACAAAACTAATTTAAAAATGATGTGTTAGCCCATGTTTTCAATTACACGATCTCCTGCTATAGAGATCGTGCGTTTCTCCAGGACTATTTTCGGTGGTAGAGTGAAACACATTTGGTGCTCCAGCGAGTATTTGGGGCAGCAGGACGGTGTACATGGGCACAAGGCAAAAATAGCTACTGTACAGTGAGTGTGTTCATGGTAATTAAGTAAAATATAGTATATGTCCTACCTATGCTTGAAAGGAGCTGAAAACACATTTGGAGCATTTTCACTTTGTTGTTTTCTGCTTCCAGACTCTAAAAAGAAATTAACACCTGCCACTGAGTGGAAACCCATTAATCCACATGGTCATACCTCATACATGTCAGACTCATAATTACACGCTGTGACTACACTCACTGATGGTGGCTGTGAGTCGCTTCCATTCACTATGAAGAAGAAAAAGTGCGAATGGCGGGCGCCAACTATGGACTACGGATTGAGACTTTAAGAGTCTTACTGGCACCGAGCTTATCTCCAACCTAATCCAATTACAATAACCAACAGCCCAGTCATAAGGCTGTCAGGACTGTAAGCCTATTACAATAGATCCTGTTCCCTCAGATTGGTGGTGGTGTAGGGAGGGGGGTGGTGGGGTGGAGGGGTGAGGGCTGGAGGGGTTGGAATAGAGAAAGAGGGATTGAGAAAAAGAGAGATAGGGAGTAATTGGCTTTGGAAGACAGAGAGAGAGAATGGTATGAATGAGTAAGTGATATTGTGTGTAAAGGAAAAACATGTGAAAAGAGACAAAAACTGAGTGTGTGTATGAGCTGCATTGTTATGTGTTGTTATGAATTGCACACTGCTGTAACAATACAATACATTTCTGAATATCTCACCAATGTGGCTCATCAGAAATGGAACAAATGACTCTGTGGTGACTGACAGGAATCGCCCTCAGCCAAAATTCATTGAGAAAAGTTTGCTGGTGCAGCCGACGGTCACTTATCATGAACAAAGTCAAATGTTTAGGACATGTGTTGAGGTTGCAGCGGTGTTCATGTTTGTGAATGCACAGCTTCCACCCCGCTGGTCTGCACAGGTAATGAGAAGGCGGAACGCATTACTTTGTCTCTGTGCCTCTGGTTGTGAGAATTGGACACCTTGATACACACGTCTGGTTTTACATCTATTATGGCGTCCCTCAGGGCTCAAGTCTAGGTTCTTTAATATCTTGCACTTTATATTCTCCACCTCATGTTAGACTGCCGTGTTTGTATTATGACTTTTGTCCACAGCCTACTTTCCTCAAACCATACTTCTTTCATGCTTTGAACTGCGGTGAAAAAAAATGATTAGTGAACCAACAGAAAAATAATTGCTAATTCTTTTGAAGGTTTATAGAATATTTTAAGCCAAAATAGGCTAAATTCTCTGGTTCTAGCAGGTTACCACATTTTCTTAGTTTTCTACAGAAGCAAACTTCATCTCTTTGGGTTTTGGGTGTTAATCACACAATACAAGCTATTTGAACATGTGCTATGGGGAGTAATGGGCATTTTGCACTGTTGCATTGTATTCTATAGGTGAAATGACTAAGTGAGAAAGTAATTGGCTGATTAATAGACTATAAAACCATTTGTTAGCTTTGTAATTGTCGATTTGTGGCATAAATAACTGTGATGGATCATCTGTTACAGTGAACAGCTTACATCATTGTTCTGTGGTAATGCAGTGCAGACTTTAAAAATCAATCTGTGCTTTAAAGTAAACAAGAATGCAATAAAGAGATTTTTTTCATTAATATATTGAAATTAATTAGGACCACAGTAAATCTGAACATATGGCACTTTGGAAAATGACTTGACATTAATAATGTGAAGTGTTTGGGATGTAGCTGATGGACTGATACCCTGCCTAATGGATACCGTACGTTATATCCCGAGTTTAACATCAACTATGGCGTTCCTCAGGGATCAGTTTTAGGCCATTGAATATCTTCCTCTTCATATTCTCCTCCTTATGTCTGACTGCAGCATTTGTATTCTTACTCTGGTCATCTGTACACTTACCCTGATGATCATGTTTTTACATTATTGCTCATTTGTACTCACAACTTGGTTGGTGCTTTAAAATGCAAGTATGTTTGTTTCAACTGTGGTGCACAGAATCCGTTTTTAAGATGATTTTGTACTTTGTGTAAAACTCACTGTCATTTCTATAAATAAACTCCAACTGATGTCAGAGAAAGACAGAGAGAGAACAAGGGAGAGGCAGACGGAAGGAGACGGAGTAGGAGAGGTACAGACAGAGCGACAGCCAGGCTGATAATACACACACACTCTCTCTCTCTAAATATGCACACACACATAAAAGTGTGCACAATGAGTAAAAGCTTGGACACACTCACACTAACTCTGTGACAACAGGTAAAATACAAAGTACATGGAAAAAAAAAATTCTCACACACACACACACACACACACACACACACACACACACACACACACACACACACACACACACACACACACACACACACACACAGGCTATTTACATGTAATCAAACCTATCAGGCCTTCCTCCCTCAGAGAAGAGCTGTCACGTGTTGTGAACCCGCGTGAATCACACCAGCATTTTAAACACACACAGGATCCTAAAATAAGCAAGTATGAAGCTGCCTAATCCTGCCCCATAATGAACCGGAGCATGGGATATATCATTGTTTGTCATCTACTGTAGTTCATGACCTCTCGTTTCTGTTTTCAGCGGCTGCGTTGAGTGTATTTAGTGTGATGATTTAGTGATATTTAGACAATTTAACAAGGAGATGACACTGGAGGTGGAAAATAACTAATCAGACAAACCCCATGAGCTGTCAGTGAAATTTAGCAGAATGTGAAGCCAGTGTTTAGTGCAGATCCAAGAATTTACAAAGGATTTCTTAAGATTGTAAATGAGTGCAATGTGAATGTTTTCTATCATTCGTCGTCAATGACTGTGCATCATTTTGTGAATTATTGATGCAGATCCATTTGTAGATTAAAGCCTTTCAAACTTTTTCAGTTTCACATTTGGAGAATTTACATCACAACAAGTTCATGGTTCAATTTGCCAACACTACCAGAGTTAAATGTGCATAATAATTCATATAGTTTTATTAGATTCTTCTTAGAAAACCTCCATTGATTATTTTTGGCCAAAAAAAACATTGGTCAGTGGAGCTGAGGGAAATGTAGCAGTGGATGATAACTATTGCTGCTTTGTGTTTACAGGTCCGTTTTAGATGAGTTGTGTTTTGTGTCTGTGTTGTGCAGAGCTTCAAATGTATGCCAAGAAAATGTGTCACGTCATGTAACTGCGCCAGCTGGTGAGGTTCACTGTCACACAGACTGTTTTCCGTTTCACAAGCTGTCTCCTCAGTGAAGGTATAGAAGGTATACAGCGTGTCCTGTGTACTATGAATGTAAAATGTTGTGTATGAGCCATTCTGTTCTTTAGTAGAAGAAAAGAAAAAAAAAATCATACACTCTATCATTTTTTGTGCCTGTGATCGTCACCATGACTGAAGCAGAAGGAGACGCGTTTCTCAAAAATCATCACCAACACCGGAAAAGCTTCAGCTGCCTGCTACCTGCAGGTCTGGGGTCTGCTGATAACTCATTTTCATTTAGAGTCCGCAAGCCACACAGCAATCACTTTCACCTTCTGTATGTGAGGTAAACCGTTTTCACTGAATAATATGGGACATTCATAGGATAGCAGGTAACTCAGACTCTTTTTTCTGATGGCTTCATAAAAGCCATAAAATACAGTGATAGAGTTTTATGGACATTGAACAACTTCTAGTTATTATATTTTCCCCACAATGGATTCTGTACAGTGTTTGAAAACAGGGTGTATGCAGCGTCCAGATTGAATTACAAGCTCTTGTGCAGAAGGTAAAATTACGAGAGAGGCAGAGTTCCCTCTTATATAAGCAGAAGTTTATTTCTCTCAACAAAAGGTTTTGTTGTTGAATCAGCTGCTTTAATTTAAGCTACATTCATTTGCTGTTTAATTAGGCTGCAATCAGAGCAGAGGTGAAAACTGAAAACTTCAAATTATCTATATGTGAGCCACTTTGGATGAGCTCTTTTCGCCGCACCCCTGGGGAGTGCTGGGATCACTCGGTAATTAGGCATTCAGAAAAGCTCAATCAGTCCTAATGGTGTGAGTGATTGGTAAAATTACTGGCTGTGATGAAGTGGGAGTTATGTGAAACCTCAGAGGATGTCAGCATTATAAGTTCAGACAAGCTTCAGTTTGTTTTGCTATAAAACAAGCGGAACATCCACAAAGATGTTTTCACATGTGGCCCACAGGCTTCAGAAGTTTGGGAAGCAGAATCATTGTTTTATGTGTGTCCTTGACAACAAACATGTCACCATCATCAACTCCTCGCAACATGGAGAACAGTAGACACTTTGCTCTCATTATGCTAATACCAAAGATATTCTATAACAAAAGATGACGCATGACAAGCAGCGGCAATGGTATGAAATGGTCCAAACTTCCTGTCTCCTAAGTGGGCGTGGTCGTGATTGCTTGTTCATGTCAAAACATAACAACAATACAGCACTAGATACAGTGAATTTATGCCTGATTTCGCTGCTCTGCTAATCTGCTAGATCAACTCAGTCTAATACTCTCTGTTTTCCCTCCAAAAACAGGTCAATAATACTATCACTAACAGCATTATTATGCAAAGAAACGCAAGTTTTATTTCAGTTTTAACTTTTAAATCATGGTTTGCACGTATAGGGGTCTGAATCTACTAATGTTTTAAATCTGTTATTACAATAAGTCATCGTCCTGTTTCTCATTGATTCATTTAATTATTTTAGACTGTTTAATCTCATTTTTACTGAACTTCATTGTCTTTCAACTTTAAACTTCTACGAGCGGAGGGTGTTGGCAGCACTACTGCAGCAGTGAAACCAGACCAGGAACGACAGAGAGAAGAGATCTGTTTGTTGCTGAGACAGAGACAGGTCTCAAATAAAGTTAATTTTCTCCTGATCCGTCTGAAAAATGCCATTTTAATGTCCGAATGTTCGGAGGATCTTCTGAAAAATTGATGCGATATTTATTTCGGTTACTATGGGGCTAAATGATCATAATCTGTGATCACAGTTCACTTCTCCCATTGGAGTGAGCGGACTCAGACCTGCTGCTGGTCTCCTGAACACACACATAAACATACATAAAGGAAGTGATTATAAGTGCGCCGTCTCCTTTCACAACCGCCTCTGCCGATACTACCAAGCTGGGAAGGTAAACACATCATTCTCAGTTGCACCGCACACGGGCCTCTGGGGGCCCCAGCTGACCGACCCCACCCTCTACCCTCCATCCTTTGTACAGAGCACACAGCAGGCTGCACACGGTAGCTTCGGTTCATGAACCAGAAACCAACCAGTGGTCACGTCTGTCGTGATTTGATCAAACAAATTCAGCGACACGCTTCCATGTGAACACAACAAAAACTGAAGTGATGAAAGTCTTCAAATAGATTTTGATAAAGAGCTTGTGTACAAGATCAGGATTCGACACGAGGTGACACCGCATTGTTGATAATGTACTTAAAGCCGCGCAGATCCCCCAGAAAACTGACATGCAGTGAACCTGTGGCTTTCCTAGCCTGTGGAGCTCTGGGGGACTGAGGAAGTTAAGTGCTCAGTTTGGTTTGTAATCCAGCCTGTAATCCAGCCTGGGGCCACAGGAGTGAGCTCAATGTAGAGATTAGTCCTGCTCAACTGTGTTTGTAGTTTCTGATGTCAAGAAATTAAGTAGTACACAGGAAGCGTTTATAATAATGTTAATAATGTTACAGAGACATGTATGGCTGCACAATTCATTGGAATATCATAGTAATCACAATAAGTGCAATATCCAAATCGCAGGAGCTGCAATTGTTTTTGATGAAGGTAAAAATGTGTCACAAGGTCGCATAAATGAAGCGTTGAGGTGCTACAGAGACGGCCCGGCCTACAAATCATATTCTCCAGACGTAAAGGAACGTAAAAAAAATTACACCATCATCATTTATACATTTTTTTTCGGTGAAAATGAAAAGAAAACTAAAGAATGATATGATCATGCAGCCCTAGAGACAAGCGCAAGAAGCGGCCGGTCTTCACATTTAACAAACTTAATGTAAACTCGCTTGAAGTGAGACCACTGTTTGTGATAGACCCAAGACCGGTTTTTCTGGACCTCATGTGTCACACTCCAAAACGCACAAAAGAAAGCAAGTCTGGTTAAAAACATCCAGTGTGAAAACATGCTCAGTGAACGAGCGCTGCCTGATCTGTAGCCACCTCTTCAACGGGTTTGTCTGTCATTTAAATCACATTAATATTCCTACGTGTCGCTTTTGGCGCGTTCAGTGGATCAGGAGAACACAAGGAAGAACTAAACCCCGACTGAAACCGGGATTCACCTGAAAGTTTTGTGGTAAATAAACTCGAGGGATGAAGAGTGGATTGTCGGGACGGTGCGGGCGGATATACAGCTGAATTCAGAGAAGGGTGTGTGTTCATGTATGTGTGTTTATTTGTGTAAAAAGGTCACTCTTCCTTCCTTGGAGTGTGTCCAAGCCTCCTACCTCCACAGTTTGGCTCTCACCCCCGGTCGGCCCAGTTTCTATTTCAACAGCAGAACCCTCTGAGCATGAAAAAGCAGTCCAATTGGCTTTACTCAAAATTATTTCATTGGTTTATTTGTTGAATAGAAAAATGGAACCTGTCTCCAGGCTGCACTGGAACCAATTGGCTAAAAAATAAGCACCTTTTTGTTATTGGGGCAGAGAGCTCACTTTAAACTCATCGTTACCTCACTCACCCTCTGTAACACACACACACACACACACACACACACACACTTGCCTGGCTCGCAGCCATCAGCGGGGCAAAGAGCTGTAGGACATTTGTACACTGCAGGGCAGATCTCTGCATACTGCGCCACGCAAGCGCCACATACACATTCACCCCACCACACACAGACACACACACACACACAGGCGCGCACACACACACACCCAGCTGAAGCGGTGGAGATAACAGCTGAAACGACTGCAGTGAAAAGGTAATCAGGTCTGCTCAGCCATGCAGAGTGTGTGAGAGAACTTCAGTCGCAAAAGTTTGGAGTTTGATTTTCAGTCGGAGCTGAACGTCCCTGATGGGAGGTGCAGGTGTGTGGACTTTCATCTGCCAGCAGTCACATTCATAAGGCTGTGACATTGGCACAAAAACTACTATGAATGTGAAATACTACTGCTGCTGAACCAATTGGCTGAAAACAAATTTAATTGGTGCCTAATGGTTGCGGGGAATTCATCAAATAAAAATATCAGATATTTGCAGGTTCTAACTTCTCCAGTTCTTCTTCTATCTCTTACAGATGTTGTTACAGCATACTGTAAACATCTGCTCTCTGGCTTTAGCAGAGACTGCTGTTAAAAGTAATATATTACTTACAGCATTATATAGATTAATGCTAGAAAATGGTTCCTCCAGGGGCGCCGCACACCATGGAGTTCTTCGGGTTCGAGTCCAACCCGTGGCCCTTTGCCCTCCCCCTCTCTCTCCACAGAACAATGAGCTGAAACTGCAGTGTAAAGCCGAGTGGAGCAGTCACAGCCTTCTCCAGCCTGGTTGAACGGGGGGAAGAGCTTCTCTCTTAACCTTCCAGGTTTGAAAATTTCATCTTAAAAATAAAACTTGTTAGAAATATCCCCTGTGACTTGATTTTTCCACAAAAAATAAATGTTTAACAGCAGCACTGAGGAGCACAAATTACCACTTGGAAGTCCTGATTCTCCATACCGCCTTAAGTGTGGTATTTAACTTTTATATGGGAAATAATGAGGAAAGGTCAGCGATGCCTGAACGCACAAGTCAGACCTCATCACTGTAAAATAACAGTGCTTCCAGTCTAATTCACACTCCTAAAGATCAGAGTTTTCTGCAGAACCAACGCTGTTTTACTGCTTTACATTGTATAAAAGCCGCTGGGTCGTAAAATCCCATTTATTTTTTTACTCTCCTGCTATTTCCAAGACGCCAAAACAAGGATGCTAAAATCCAGAGCAGCAAAAGGAGACACCAGCGGTAGTACAGTATCTTCTGCTGCAGTGAAGACACTAATAAACAGCTGTGATGAGAGCATGTTGGTCAGCAGCAGAAAAAGAAGCTGATGAAAATGTCAAAAGGAACAAATTAAAATCAAAAAGCTGAAAGTGAGACAGTCCGCTCTGATTTCACTTCCTTGACTCAAGACTGTATCTATAAAATGACGCTTTATTCCTCACGACGGGCAGTATTACATCCTCTTACTGCTTACTGTCAGTCACACACACACACACACACACTCACACTTACAAAAATGTGTTAAAGAAACTATTTTCTGCAGCGTGAAACTGAAGCCTGCTTCTTAAACGTGTCAAACTTCCCTTTCTTCCGTCCTCAAGTTGCTCTCTGAAGTTAATTGTGTCTCCGATCTGAATTTAGAGTCATTTGTAGTCAGCTCGAGAAAACAACAACACACACACACACACACACACACACACACACACACACACACACACACACACACAGAAAACCTCTGACAGCACATCCAGTGTCTTTGTCATAAACATTTGCAGTGCTGGCAGTGGCTCCTGCCACTGAGCTATTGTGTGTGTGTGTGTGTGTGTGTGTGTGTGTGTGTGTGTGTGTGTTTGTGTGTGTTTCCTGTTCTTGTTCCAACAGCATTTCAATGACTATATTTAACAGTGTAGTCATGAACTGCTTCCCAGTGAAATTAAATCATTTAAATGCTGTTGAAACACTTTTGAACCACTTTTTACCTGAAGACATTTACCGTGTTTGAACTGCAATTCACAAAATTTAAAGCTCACTGAGAATATCTGTGATAACTCTGTTTGCTTGTTGGTCGCACGTAACTTCGGCCTCAAACTACAGGAGTTTTAAAAGCCTAAATCAGGCTGCACCACACAATACAGGATATTAAAAAAAGAGTAATGTGCCAGAGGGGGCAATCAGTGGGCAACGCACCACGGCATGTGATCTCATGGGGAAGCAGATGTAAACACAATGGAGTCTGTGGTGCAACAACTGTGGTCAACGCTGGTCGTTTCCTCTTCAGCTGGAGGTGGAGGTGAGATTTTAACTGTAACTTTTAGTATCTGTCAACAGTTGTATGCTAGCTAACGTTAGCCTCAAGGGCTAGGATGTTTCCCGTTGCTTGGCAACACCGTCAGCTTCTCCGGAACTGACGTAATCATAATGGCAATCGTCCCGATTTTAACTACTAAAATATCAAGCATCCGTGATATTCTCGGGGGAGCCCCGGAGGTTTAGGACTGGATCTGTGAACCCCTCACGTCACATGATCATCTGGGCTGAACATCAGTACAGACCAAGGTCCAGGACCAGGTTGGAAGAGGTGGATGAGGGTTAAATCGGCCCCAAAGTTAGTGGAGACCCCAAACTAAAAGCCAGTTTCGCATTTAACAGACAAGCTTCTTAAAACATCTTCTCTCCCACACTTCACTTACACATCATCACCTCAGGAAGACACAACAACAAACACAAACAAGCAGAAATTGCTCCTGGGGCTGCTGTTCCTCAAAAGGAAGAAAAAATAAAACAACAGACATCGACGAAAAAACCGTCGCAACAACTTCAAGGTCTGTGGAGCAATCCTCCTATTAAGCGAGAAATGTTTAATCGTCTCTGCGGTGCAGGGATTTCACTGAGGCCCCAGGTACCTGAACAGTGTTATCACGACCTCTCCTCTCACTCTGAGACAAGATGAAAACAGCCACTGAACCCCGGAGGGAAATAACCGACGGGCCGAGAGAGGCCGACACGGGAAGAGAGGAGAGGAGAGAGCGAGCGTGGAGGGATGCCAACGTGGAATGAGAGGCTTATTTCTTTCTCTTTCTGTCTTTTCCATTACAGCGAATGCAGCGTGAAAGAGAGAACCAGAGAGAGAGAGAGAGAGGGAGAGAGAGAGAGAGAAAAAGTGAGCCCCACACCTATAAAGGTGAGAGGAAAGCAAAATGTCTCTCTCACACACACACACACACACACACACACACACACACACACACACACACACACACACACACAAAACCACTCTGTTTTCTTCAGAGTGAATATTACCTTTTATTGCTGAGCCAAAACTCAATTATAATCTCCAAAAAGCATGGCAGACTGGGGGCAGCCGGCGGAGTTGTTAAAGCTTGCTAAGCTGGCCAAAACCAAAAATGGAAAAGAACAGAACCTGGTGAGCCCACGTTTACAGTGTCAGACTTTTGATGTACAATTCAAGAAATTCTGAGGCAGGTTAAGACCTCGACACACCAGGTTTCCAACAGACGCTGCTTTCAAGTGGATGGCGTGATTCACCTAGTGACAGTATGGGTTTTTTAATTACATATTTTATGTGCAAGAATCGGATTAAAAATTGAACTGTCTGGTTTGTGCAGATATCTTACACCTACAGTCAGACTTGGTGTGGAAGTATTCCCCTCATCATTTCCATCCATTGGTCAAGGTTTTCTTCACAGCTAATGGCACACAATATCAATGAGGATGAACTTTTGGATCCAAAGCCACAAAACTGGACAGAACATTAGTCTATGTCGAGTGTATAAACAACAGCTGCAGAGTGCAGAGTTTGTCTTATCGCGTCCTGTGTAAAAGCTGCCTCACTGTTCCGCTCCGTCCTGCCCCGGCCCCAAGCCCTGCCCACCTCAGGGCTCCGGTCCCTGGGCAGCGCTTGGTCCGAGGTCTGCACCGACCGGCTGGGGGACCACGATAAGACTGTGCTGGTGCAGAGAGAATACACGGCTAACACAGACACACTCACACACATACACATACACAGGACACAAACTAAAAACACACACACACACCCCGGGGAGAGACAGGCCGGCTATTATAGCAAGGGACTTCCATCTCTGACTCTCGCCTCCTCTTCACGAGCTCATTTTTCACCCACTAGCTCGGCCCCTGTTTGCTTCTGTGTGTGTGTGTGTGAGCATGTGTTGTTCTTTGTCTGTACCTTGACTAATGATGTAAATAAAATGATTCTGTCGTCTTTATTTATTCCTGCTGTCAGAGCTTTAAGATTTAGACACTGACACAGTCTGTAAATTCCTCCGACCACAGGTCAAGTTAACAGTTTGATACCATAACTTGCTTCGGTGAGACTGAGGCAAGTGTTCTGCATAAAACAATGAGCGGCTAAAGCTAAAGTGCTTTAGGCCTAAAATAAGATCAGTGGAGAGTTTTATTGTCATGTGATGGTGTAATGGCTGAGTCAGCAGTTTCTCTGCCCAACATTTTTGAGTTTTTTGGCGACTAATTCTGTGTGAAAACATCAGTTATATGAAGCCGCGCAAGTTCATGCAGAAACATCCATATACAGACTGATGACAAATGAAAGTGAAACCCTGTATAAAAGCCATCACAAGCCTCAGGAACATGTTCTCCTCTGAACTCTGCAGGAGTCAAGGACACCAAGTAACTTTAAATCAAGTAACTTTCCAGCAAACAAATAGGACTAATTGTTTGAGGACTTTATTCTCATTATCTAACTGAGACCACAAAAGCAGTTAACTTGGACCCAAATGTTCCAGATGCTTAATTAGATATTGAACAATTCACTTTAGGGCTGCAACCAACAATTACTTTCATTACCAATTAATCTGCCTATCAGCTGTCCCATCTAAGTACCCAGGGTCTTAATATACAAATTATCTGATCAACAGACCGAAACTCCAAGATTTTCAGATTCCAAGAGAATCAGACTGTCATAACTGAAAAGCTGGAACCAAAGATTAAAATTGGTATTAAGATTTGATTTTGTCCGTCACTCTCTAGAGATTCAATTTCCACAAATCTCCAGACAAAAGGTTTTGAAGGGATTTTTCGAAGATGATTAAATGGAAACTATTGACCTGATATATTTCTGTCCACGACACTGAACCTCATCAGATACTGTGAACCGTATATTTTACTTAGCACTTTTAGTTTGAAGGCTGAACACTAGCCCTCTGTGAAGAGGATGAAAGTCAGGAACAAGTCCCGACTTTGATGAGACAGAAGGGAAGAGGAGAAAATCCGATAAAGAAAGAAAAGAGAAAGAAGGAGAGAAAGGAGAGATGGAAGTTGTGGTAATTTTACAACTAACAAAAGCTGAAAAGAAATGAAGAGAAGTAGGTGAAACATCACTGAATGAGGCATAAAAACCTGCTGATAAACCAAATTAAACACATTTTACACCTGAATCCTTCCTTTTTTCCCTTCCTCCTTAACTGTGTTTCATTTCAACATTGTATTGACATCAAAGCTGCAGATAACGCCTCAAGAACTTCCTGCCATTTCAAACTGAAGAAGAAAAGCACGATGCACCATGGGGGTCGACGGCAGAGGAATATAAACTAAACGGACCGCGAAGGCATACACGTTTCTCCAGTGTGACGGCCGCAGAGAAAAATGACGGGCTTTAAGTGTCTCACTTGAAATGCCATTTGGGTCACTTAGGGTAATAGCTGATAGCTGTTCTTTTATTATCGGCTGTTTTAATACAGGGCAACGTGGCGAGGGACGGCTTCTGTATAATGATGCTGTGGTTAAGTGCTGTGTAGATGGCACTTTAAATGCTGCATCGGGAACGCGTTCATAAATATTGATGAGGGCGTCCGAGGCGCAGCGCTGACATTTCACCATCACGGAGAAGAAGAAGAAGAAGAAGAAGAAGAAGAAGAAGAAGAAGAAGAAGAAGAAGAGGAGGAGAGTCTGTCTGTCCCACTCTGAGGCTCCTTCATCAAACTTGTCAGACCATTTTGAGACTAACTTCTAGAAACATTGAAAAAAGTTTAAAAAAAAATAAATGAGTTCTGTTTCCATCAGTTGGGTTGAAGTGGATAAATTGATTTCCAGTAGAAAAAGAGAAAGACAACTGATTGGTATTGGGAAACTTTTTATCATGGCTGTCAGTGGCTGCAACTGTATTTCATGCTGCCTGGAGAAGAAAACAAAGAAATCCATTCGGCAGGATTTAAATACGCCGACTCTCAGGCATAAAAGTTTGATGGGAACTTTGTCAAAGGTGCATCAGCACAAAACCCAGCAGCTTCTAAAAGGACATGTTTTATTTAGCAGTTTTCAGGATGTTGGACAGCGCTGTTGTGTTATGGAATAAACTGAAGAAAGAATTACAGTAATTTAATGTCTGTTTGAGTTTGAAAAACAAAACTTTTAAAATCTGTTTGTGACTTTTCCTGGAGCCAACTTCTGTACAAGTCACAGAACATTTTCATTACTGAAGCCAATACAATAGCTTGAAATTAGTAATCATTTATTCAAATGTTCTTATCATGTGCATAAATAAATTATAATATATAATTAATACTATATTACTTAGTGAACAGGATCTCAAATTTGTTGACAGATTTGTTGTATGGAAATTCAATCAAAACAATAGAAATAATGTTTGATTATGATTTGGTGATGTTGTGAAGTAGCATGGGAGTTGCTGGCCTCACCACCACTGCATCAGCTTCTCCCGGTTTGGATTCCGTCAGTGTCAGCGTTTCAGAAGGTTTTTACCTGGAGCTCAATTATCCACAGAGGTGCTCTTCATTACCAACCAACCAGAGGATTAAAAGCCATTCCGAGTTTCACATTGAAAATCGGTGAGTCACTGACGGTTCTGAGCGGCTGGGAACTGACACTGCCCAATATTTCCTTGGCTTTTTTTCTCTGATAACTTAAGATCCAGACATCAGCTGACTAAAATCCTTCATCTGGTTCAAATATATGGTTGAAAAGGTGTGTAAGAAAACTGGTTAAAAATGACACTTAAAACTGGATAAAAAACTGGTAGACAAACACAACACCGAAACATGCATAGGGGATATGATGGGGTGTTTTACATGTCATATTGATGAAATTGATCTTTACACATGTGGTGTCTGAAAAAAAAAAAATCATTTAAATGTATAAATGTATTTAACACCTATGAAATGTTTGAAAACCACATGCGCCTGGATGTGAATTATTCATCTGCATGTGCTTTTTGTAAGGAGGTGAAAGTGGTTGAGCCTTAGACCAGAAATAATAAGCCTTTGTTTTTTTGTTTGTTTGTTTTTTTTGTTATATTTTGAGCATTTATGCCTTTATTCTGATAGTCACAGTGAGAGAGAGAGAGAAAAGTCAGGGAGAGAGAGAGAGGGGGAATGACATGAAGCAAAGGGCCACGGGTTGGATTCGAACGCCAGCCTAAGTCTTCGTGGTGAGCCACTGCAGCGCCCCCCAGCGTTAACTTTTTGGTCCATAAATCTTTCCATGATAAATCAACAGGGTGAGACGGAGCAGTTTTGAACACTCGAACTAAAACTACCTGGCACGTGTCCTATGATCGTTTATTATTATGTGCATTTTAATACAGATCACGATCTAGATGCGGAACAAGCATGTAAATATTTTTCCATTATTAGCATAAGAAATTGACAGGTTTTTGCAGCCTTGGCAGAGGTGTGAGCTCTAGTTTGCATAACAGTATTTGGACATAAACCCAGCTACCCCCCCATCCCCTTCCTCTGTGTTTGTCTGAGTGACACAAGCAACACTGTCAAACTATCATGACGCAGAGGAGGTTCAAACATAACAAGAGGTAAATATGGGCATATAGACATGAATAAATATGTGCATATACAGTATCCGAGGCCCTGTCTGCCTCTCGGTCTCTAATAGCTCGGCTCCAATGAAAGATTCATGAGGATTTGTGAGGTTCGGGTAATGAGGTTGACACGAATTCCTCTCTTCTCTGCTGCTGCTGGATCCACGTCAGGACGTCAGCAGCACAAGCCAGCTCTGATGAACGAGGGGGAATCAGAGATAGACCCGACCCGATCGCACCGAACCTCATCAAACACATTGAACCCACACACACACACACACACACACACACACACACACACACACACACACACACACACACACACACACACACACACACACACACACACACACACACACACACACACACACACACACACACACACACACACACACACACACACACACACACACACACACACACTGGGCGTTAAGAGGGTGAGCCACAGATTTGTTCAGAGGGAGATAGGCGCCAGCAGAGATTGGATTTGAATTTCATAAATTTGAATTTGTCACGCTCGTGCTGAAACGCTGATTCTGAAAAAAATGATTTCTTCATAGAATGAATGACTGTGGAGATGCAGTTTGTAACGCAGAAACTGACACTTGCTTCTGACTTTCAGTCACTGGGGGTGTGTGTGTGTGTTGTGTGTGTGTGTGTGTGTGTGTGTGTGTGTGTGTGTGGGAGGTTCTGTGGCTCATTCCTCATCTCTACTGCAGGGTAGAGGCTACAGACTACATTAGCCGCTACTAGAAAACACACCTGAATCTGCAACTGAACTGCCAGCAGTCGAGCTGCATTGTGGGTAATGTAGGCACCAGGTTAAGACAATAAAGAAGAACGTGTGGAATAAAAAAAGGGGACAATATCTCTGGTTTTGCTGCATCGAGTCAGACAATGTTGTAGGAGGTGGAGAACTGTTAAGACAATTACGTGAGATAACACTTCCTGTATGTTTCACAATAAATGTGAAGACAGTAGGAAGCCTTTATTCTACAACTGTCTCTAAACACCAACTCCTCTCTCCCCTTCCCACCTCTCTATATTCCTCTTTACACTTCCTCCATCAGCAAATCTTCGTCCTCTTTCATCACTCCTTCCTCTCTGATAAAAAGAGCTCCCTCACTGAATTAGAAACTCAACTTTTTAATAGGAATGCAGCCCAACTGCTGGATATTACTGAAGTTAACTGCAGTCCTCAGAGTCTCTGCATGTGGAGCAGTTGAATAAAATATGTAAAATCATTCAGTTGTCCCATAAAGGATGCATTCATTAACTTGTATGGAAACTGTAAGCAGAGTAGGCAAAGTTACAATGTCGAGATAAGCAGTTATTACTCTCATTTCTCTGTAATCATGATGTTCATTTCTTTGTACGGCGGCTGATGTGTTGTCTTCGCTGTGCTGAGTCAGGCTGAGGTCTTAATTGAGTTCGCTCACTGTTTGTTTGCTTCATTTTATTTTACAGCTTTTCTCAGATAAGTGCTGTGAAGGCAGCAGAGAGCGCCTCAACACTTTCATGGTTCACATGCTGCTTTTTGATCAGATGAGCAGTTTAAAGGAAACGGTATATGCTGATATGCTGATTCACAAGTTGGTGAGTAAAACTCAAACACAGTACATTTCCTCTTCCTGCAAGCATCCCCACTCAACAAAAACATCTCAAAATCTGCTCTAATGTATGTCACTTAATATCAAGAGATTTGACAATTTTTCTGTTGTCAAAACGCCAGAAGTAATAATTTCTTTCTGTCAATCTATGTCTTAAAGGCACAGGTGTGACTTTTCTGTTTTTTTCAAATGTTCATTTTCTCATCTCAGAAGTAAATTCTCCAAATTGATGCAGCTTTTCGGATTGATAGTCATGAATGTATTAATGCTCGTAAACAACAAGCGTAGCCCCCCCGCCTGCCCATCTGTCCGGCCGGCCAGCTTTTTCATTTGCATTTCAATCTCTTCGTCTGTGATCCCCGTGTTTACCTGTCCCTCTCCTCTCCATCTACCCTCCTCCTCCTCCTCCTCCCCTCCACTCATTTGTCTGCTGATGAGAAGGATCAAGCTTTGATATCAGATGAGACTCGAGACCTCTCGCCTCAGCTGATAGATGAGGGAGGGAGAGGTGGGGGGAGGTGGACAGGGGAGGAGATGGAAGTGATGGCACAAATATCAGAGAGCTGGGTGGAGAGATAAGGATGTGGGAAAAAAGAAAGATGTAAATAGCCAAAAAAAAAAAAAGAAAATCCTCAGTTATGACTTCAGTTTAACCATAAAGACGACCGCACTATGTGGTTTTAGTTTCTAACTTGGCATCATCAAAATACACACAAACAGAAACTCCAGCTGCATCATGGAAAGTGATTTTATCTGCTTTATATTTTCCTTTGAATGTATTATCTACTTCAGTATCTATCTATCCTCCAGCTTCTCATTTGTTTTGTTGTGTTTGTCCGATGTGACAGAAAAATGTATGTTTGGATTTCGGAGGGTTTGTTGGACAACATTTGATGACATCATGTTAAGCCTTACGAAGCAGTGATGGACATTTTTCACTGTTTTCTGACATTATATAAAGCAAACAATTCACCAATTAATTGATTAAATAACATTAAAATAAAAAACCATTAGCTGCAGATCTATAATGAAGAGAGACTTAAATCTAAATGTATTCTTTAGAATTCTTTGGGTCTTTTTTTCCTTTATTTTTCAGAACACACAATTACAGTGACAAATGTTTATTCATACTATCACACAGTATATTTATAACAGTGTGCAACACTTGCTAACGCTAGCTTAGAAATGGAGTCTGCAAACATACGACAAAAACAAATGACCGGCTCCCAGCACAACAAAGACTCACCACAACAACTCCACGTAAGCACAAAAATCAAAAACATTTTATCTAGTGAAGCCCGTCCGGCCAAACGGGAACGTGACAGACATCGGGGGAAAACTTGGGTCGACACTGGCAGCGCAGCGAGTTCATGGAGGGACTTCATAACATTAGTCAAACTATGCCTTTGCATAGCCAGATGTTTTTCCACACTCCAGCGCTGGAGGTTCAAATATAGACTGAAATATAGTTCATACAGTCTAATTATAATAACAATGTAACTTTAGCTACCTCATCTATTAACATGATGCTGGTCAAACAAATGAAAATGGAGTGACAGAAGCCACACAGCAGGACACAGTGGATTACTGTGACATGCTCCACAGGCATATTCATCCAAACCTTTATCTATAAAGGGAAAGCTAGTGAAAGCGAGCTCTGACTGAAACAAACTGTACAATATGAGAAACAATAATCCAAAACAATCCATGTAAACTCTCAGCACAGAGCGCAGCTTCAAGAGACATGGAAACGTGTAAACCAGAGACAAAGTGCAGACCATGTGGACGAGGTCATATCTGTGATGTCACTTCCTCTAACAGTAAATAAACACACACACAAACAAAAATGGATGAGAGAGTAGTAAAGGAGACGTTTTATGAGGAATACTGGCTGACAGAGAGAGTGATGAGAAGGACAAAATGTGAAAGCTGAGAACAATAGCACCACACACACACACACACACACACACACACACACACACACACCACAGAGTGCTGTGGTTGCATGTTTTGGAAGCTCCATCATCAGCAGTCTGTCAGCGTTCGCCTGTAAACTGTAACTGAGCTGACAACAGATCAGCCCTCATCTTCTGATGAACTGGACACACTCGCACTCACTGAGTGAGAGTGTGTTTGTGTGTATGTGTCCTTGTTTATATCAAAGTGAGGACATAGACCTGGTGGCCAGGTCCCACTGTGGACACCCACCTCGCTCTGTGGACTGTTTTCAGCCTGAACCTGAACCAACTGAATAATGCTACCATCATCAAAGTGGCGCTCAATGTGAAACATGTCTGTCTCGGTTGACACTTACAGACAAGATGGAGAACAATGTACCGGTGAAATCTGCGTGTTTGCACCAAACACGAGGCAAACTAAACAAAGGGATTAGATAATATTATTTCATGCTGAAGTTTTGAGAGCATTTCTAACGAGCCACAACTGACATCTGCACCTTTAGCTGTATGGGGATGAACAAACACAGAGTGCACCAAGCAGCAACCTCTGAGGCTGAAAAATGAAGCCAGCGCAGAAGTACCATAATCTGCAGCTCCTCTAATGACCCATAGAGTCTGGCTCCAACAGTGAGTCAATCCCCGCAGACTCCCATGTTAAAACACCCAACATTATGTTGTTAACAGCCTGGTACAAAAGCAGTTTTGGTCTCTAGAGCTAATTTCGTCCTTCATAATAACTGTCTATACAACTCACCTGTTAACATTTTATTAAGGCTTAAAGTTATGGAGAATTGAGGGTGTGTCCTCTTGTGTGACGGAGGGAGAGCGTATCCTAAGTCTTAACTCCACACACGCCCCTCCTCTTTGTCCATTTTGGGATTAGCTGGGAGTTAGAGGTGGGGTCAGGCACCGCCAAGATGGTGACTGTGGAGTAGCTCACTCTGAGCTTGAAAACCCCTCTTCAGAAACCTGACGGTGACGTCACAAAGGCCACGTCCATCTTTATTTACAGTCTATGGCACAAACACAATTGTACAAATAAACCTAAATTAACCAGAAGCTGTCTTAAGATGTCACCTTGGGCTTTAGCATCTTTTATCACTATTTTCAGACATCGTCAGAACAGAGTGAAAGAAAATAATTACTAGCTGTGAGCTCTCCCCATCAGTCACTCATATGCGGTGATAACACTATCGTATTAATGGATTTCTGTTTGAAATACAGAGTGATTAATGTGAAGAGTATTCACCTCTGCAGCTGGTTAATACTGCCAACGGCGGTGGGTGGGTGGGTGGGGGCCTTCTGTGAAGGCCTGAGCGCAGAGGTAAATTTAATCTACTTACACCTGCTCGGCCACCCACACTCTCACTTTCATTCATTCACCCTCTGTCTGCCTCCACTCTGATCCTGTCAGTTATGTTACAGTAGGCTGATTGGCATTTGATAATAAATGGCACAAAGGGACAAACATATAGGAGGTTCTCACTATCTCTCACACACACACACACACACACACACACACACACCACACACACACACACACACACACACACACACAGACTACTCTTACCACGGTACATGCTCTTGCATGCAATCTGTGAGCGACAATTTAATCATGATCCTGGCCTCAGTCTAATCCATATCAAAGATAAAATTCCTTTTAATCCCCTCAGCCCTAACTGCAAGCCAACACAAGGTGTGTAAGGTGTGTGTGTGTGTGTGTGTGTGTGTGTGTGTGCGTGCGTGCGTGCGTGCGTGCGTGCGTGCGTGCGTGCGTGCGTGCGTGTGTGTGAACGTGCGTGTGTGAGTGAGAGAGTGTCAGATTTATGTTCCCCTGGCCATCTGCAGTGAACTTTGATAACCTGATCACAGCACCTGATAACAACAGGAACATACTTACTGAATACTCAACCTCTGCCCTGTCTGCTCTGTGTTCATGGTGGACAGAATAATGGAAACAGCAGTGGGGTTTTAGTCGACTCCTGATGATCAAATACAGCCATTTTCCCCTCCAATCATTTAGCTCCAGCTGCTCGACAGATAACAGCGATGGATTAAAACTCACTCGCTGCTCATGTGACTATTTACATTAATAGTAAAAGGGACCAATACACACATTAGTTTAAATGACTTCTCACAACTGAATCCAAATTGAAAATGTACCATACTGTCTCTACCAAAATTTAATAGCAATCAACAGATGAGATTTATCTGTGGCGGCATAGATTGCAATAGAAACAGTGGTTCAGGCTTACGAAGATTCACAATCATATCAACCAACAAAGTTGTTTTTCCTCTGGCTCTAATCATTAATCACTCTGCTGTGTTAATCCACCAGTCATTTCCTGAGTATGTCTTTTACATTTAGATCTAGAATGCAACATAAATCATGCAGCACCAGCTGTCATTCAGCTCTGCAAACTGATGTCAGATTTGGGAAAGGGTCGGTTACTACGCTGAAAACTAACGAAGGTTTCATTAATACCATGACCTCTTGTTCTCCTGAAGTTTTGCTCTATGAAGGAAGTTCACAATATGGAAATGCTTGAATTTTGTTGAGAAAATATTAATCATCAACTTTTGATGAATTAACACCGTTAATTAGCCAAGCTGTTAATTATGTTGCACTGTTACTTCATCTTGAGACCAAGCCAATGCTGTGATGGAGTCGCACCTGTTTCTTTGAGGTTCTTAGATGAGATTAGTAACGCAGGAGGGGAGGCAACACAGACGATGAAAAAAACAAAAAAACAAAAACACCAAGCGTAGTCTGACAAAGAAGCTGAGACTGGCTCCACTTTTGCTGCACATTCAGGTACACATTGTCCATGCATAGCACAGCACACCTGCAACCTGTGTGACCTGGCAACAGTCGATCTTTGATAGCATGCCAACCAATCAAAGCAGGCGACTAGCAACAAGACACAAAAACAAAATATTGATAATTACTTAATCCAACTTTAGCATGTTAGTAGTTTGGCCCTTCCTTCCGTTGACCTGCTTTTAGTTAAGGAAAGTAAAATTGAGAGGGATTCAACATCCAACCTGTTTCCCGTGCTTATATTTAAAGCAGCATATAATTATTAGTGCAACAAATGAGCTTGTATATGGAAGGTTATACGGTTTTTTATATATATATATATATATATATATATATATATATATAAAATTATAATGGAGGCATGAGGCAGAAACTTGAAAAAATGCAGTGTTGAGGTCAGTGACCTCTCAAGGTAACACGAGGTCAGACACAAATTGCCTCCATCTCTGAAATAAAACCTCGGGGTATGTAGATGATGTGCTGAAACTTTCATGCCTTAGTCATAAAATGCACAATTGGTTTGTCCATCTGCCCCACTATATGGACAAATAGAGAAGAGCCTGTATTGCACCTGTAACCACACCTGACAGTGATGCCACAGTGCACTGACCTCAATCTGAGGACACAGCTACCACTGCCCGTCTACCACCTTCACTACATGCGCCACTGCTGTTTCTGTTATCTTGGTCTTTCGGTTGTGATAATTACAACCAATAACACCCCCCCCACCCCCCTCTGCCCACGCCCCGTCCTCTAAACCCCCACCGTTGTGCTTTATATGTAGCACAGCTATATATAAAACACACTGATCGTGTTTGAATGATCTGTGCTTTCATGTCGGCGGGAGCATGGAGACTAGCTGACCGAGAGGCATCGTGACGTCTCCCTTTTTCATCCCGAGATCAAAATCACAACACTTTTACTTCCTCTGCGTGCTCCTTTGTGCCTCTCCACATTATAACAAGTGATGAAAGAAACTCAAAACGACCTACTTTTTCTCCCTTCTCGATTCCTTTTTTTTTTTTTTTTTCTTTTTTTTTTCGGCTTCCTCAAAAGAGCGTTAAAATATCGTCTCCATCTTCTTCCGGATGACAGGAGGGAAGTTAAAGCAGGTTATTTTTGTCTCTCGTGGAGATCTTTCGGATACCTCTTGCCCTCCGCACTTACATAACTGCTGCCTTTTTCATGCTACTGTTAAAATAAAGAGGAGAAAAAGAAAAAAAGCAACAAAACCAGCTTTCTTTCTAGGTCATTTAAATGCATAAGCAATGATGCTGGACAGAGGGGCTGTAACGAAGCTCTCTGCTGTGCTGCAACTGTCAGCGTGAGCAGTGGAGGTGTTAAAGGCCAGCGCCTCACCTCTGCTTCATTATTTATCTGGTCTTTTATCCTTTTGTTGGGTTATTTATGAGCTTCAAACAGGTGGCCCTGGCAGGGAGGAAGAGAGGACAGAAGAGAGGGAGGTCAGAGGTGGAGGAGAGGGGACGTGGAGAAAGTTGAAAGTGAGGAGGAGATGGAGAGGGAAGAAAAGAGGAGAAAAGGTCAGGCGGTGAGGGAGGGAGGCATCACATCAGCAGCTAATGTGACATCCAGTGAAAAGCCCAAAGTTTCTCATGGCTGGTTTGAAATCTGTCGTCTCCGTGGCCACACAGTTCTTTCTATATTGAGGTACAAGCCTCTGGTGCATTTAGACCACAATGGGAAACTAAAACCCTCAGCTGAAACAGGACTTATGATATTGTTTTTTGAATCTTCAGATTTGATTACACCTTCTGGTGGATAAATTAGCTATTTTCCAGCTATTAGAATCAGGGGTGGAGACGCAGAGATGACATCAAATCAGCTCTTTTTCCCCACAGCTCACACCACAGAGAGGACAGGGAGTCTATTTCAATAAATGAGAAGCTGAAATGAGCATAAATGGCTGCAGAGGTGCGTTAAAAAGCACAGCACAGGCTACATTACTGGAGCAAAACGAACCGAGGACGAGCCATCTGCCTCAGTGCGCCCTCATCCTACTGTTCCTCCCTCTAATTGTTTATAATCGTCAGCTGTGATTTTGTTTGTGGTGTAGAACAGCTTCTCCATTTGTCAGATCCTCAATCCTCTGTGTTTGAATGTCAGGTACAATTTTAATAATCACTGTTATTCCAACATCTTTTAATCCATCCGGCATTTGCAGTTATGAGTTTATGAACATCTGTTGGGGATACTGAAGTGTTTCATATAGTCTGGACCTGTCCTGACACACTCAGAACCTCATTACATCGATGATGATTGAATCTAATTAGACATTTTTTTTAATATTATTATAACCATTATTGACATTGATATCTTTGATTATCTGTTTTTTTTTTTTTTCCTTTGTTTATTGTTTGGCGTATTCACCTTCCTCTCTACAACTCCTGATTTAACACACACAACTATATGTGTGTGTGTGTGTGTGTGTGTGTGTGTGTGTGTGTGTGTGTGTGTGTGTATTATTGTATTGTATATGTGTATGCGTTCAGGTATTTGTGAATACATGTATGTACCGTATATGTTGTATGTTGTATATGTTGTCTAAATTTTTTTTTTTTTAAAAAGAGCTATATGGCTGCAACAGTTACAGAATCATTTTGTAACAATCATAATTACATGAGTTCTCTCTTTACAGGAACACACCATTTGAATTATACTTTTTAAATTTTGGTTATTAAACAAACTCAAACAATTCAAATCACAAAGGGAATTTTTTTAAATTATTTTCTCTCTCTGCCCAGATGTTGAAATAAAACACCGTAAAATGTAGAGCAACACTTGTTCAGATTTGACATGTTATGCTCCTCTGTTTTCCTCCTGTGAGCCTCACCCCCTCCCTCCTGCTGTCCCGCCCTCTCTCTCTCTCTCCACCTCTCCTCCACACACACAGCAGGTGGTGGAGGCTCATTACTGCATAATGAGAAAACCACCACCCCATTTAATCATCATAGGTGGATGGAAGATACAAATAACTGAAGGAATGAATTTTAAGGCGTCTTCCTGTCAGATGTGCCGGCAGATAAAAACACACAGCAGCATCATGGATATGCAAGAACAACCAAATTCATCCTCATCACAATGTTCACGTCTGCCTGTTGTTTGGATTTGATCTTCCTGCAGCACAGCTCGCTGGTGCAATGCTTCTCATGAGTAATATATCATGTGTTTGTACTGGTCCCTGCTTACAAATCAAGAACCAAGTTATAATGTAGCTCACAGTCTCAGCTCTAAAGAGCTTCCCTGTTTCATAGTTTTGTTGGTTTGGGTTTGTTTTGTTTTGATTGTCCAGATTAATGCAACTTGAATCGACAATCATATGGTAGTAAAAATAAATTTTCCTTCGTGGCACTTAACATTGTTGCCATTGTTTTGTCCATTTATGTTAATAAATCCATCCAAATCCAATGAAATTTACTCCGTCACCAGGGTGAAATTAAGTTCCACTTCCTGATTTCACGTACAAAAGGCTCATGTATGTTGTAAATCCAATCCATAAATACAAAAGAAACAGACATGTGAACATGTCGGAACATTGTACTATACATCTCTCCAGCTTCAATCAAAGCAAAACACAGACGCTATGTCTCTAGGTAAATTATAAACAGGCATGAGATGGGAAAAACAAGTCAGAGTTACATGGAGTTAACTCTCTGAGGGGATCCTAATGGCAAAAGCCTGAATTATATTCATCCCAAATAAAAAAGGAGAACAAGAAAAACAACAGAAGTAATAAAATCCATGAAAAATAACATTACTTTCATAAAACAGATAAACACAGAAAAAACAGACAATAGTTGTCAAAGGGTTAAGAGACTAAATACCAGCAGAGAGATGGACGAAGAACATGGAAAAGTGAAGATGAGTGGAAGAAGATGAACGGAAACAGAAGCATAAACAAGAGAAGAAGGAAACAGGACAGATGTGGAAGAAAGAAATGATGAAGAGGAAGAACCAAGGCTGCAGATGGAGAAATGAAGGAGGATAAAGAAGAGAGAAGATAGAAAGAAAAGAAGGAAAGAAACAGGAGTGAGAAACATGGTGGTGTTTTTGAATGGACAAAGAGTGCAGCTCGACGTCTAGCTCGATTTCAAATTATCTCCTCATATTGTAATTTCCTTCCTGTTAAACAGCTACTGGTCACAATTAAAGACGATGAACCCAGGAAGTCAATTACACAAGAATGTAAAGTCTCTCTCTCTCTCTCTCTCTCTCTCTCTCTCTCTCTCTCTCTCTCTCTCTCTCTCTCTCTCTCTCTCTCTCTCTCTCTCTCTCTCTCTCTCTCTCTCTCTCTCTCTCTCTCTCTCTCTCTCTCTCTCTCCTCTCTCTCTCTCTCTCTCTCTCTCTCTCTCTCTCTCTCTCTCTCCTCTCTCTCTCTCTCTCTCTCTCGTATGGATGGCAAGTGTGTCTCGGCCCTCGCTGCCTTTTCATTGCTCAGTGTAATCAATGAGCTCTGTCAGCTGATGTATATACAATGATACTGGAGCCACAGAAAGACGAGGAGAAAGAGGGGAGCTCACGGTGAGCTGCTTCAACATCTATGAAATGGGTTTGGTATTGGGTGATAGTGAGAAGCGAGGGGTGTGTGGGTGTGTGGGTGTGTGTGTGTGTGTGTGTGTGTGGGTCATCCAGCCAATCTGCTGCTCAGGCTGAAAGTAGTAGGACTTAAACATGTAGCAGCTGCTCAATAATTCATGTTACTGCAACTGCAAACAACTTAAGATCACTTCGACCAAACTCTAGTGTCTCCCTCTCTGTTTTTCCCCCCAGTGTTGGTCTACCTCGCTCACTCACAGCCACCAATTCTGTCCCAGGCCACAAGCAATCCTACAGAGGTGTAACCCAACACACACACACACACACACACACACACACACACACACACACACACACACACACACACACACACATATACAGTACAGTGTGCTGTGTGTTATGTTTCATGAGCTGCCACAAACATAAAAATTGCTACTATTGTTGAGTGTTATTTAATATTTGGACACACACACACACACACACACACACACACACACACACACACACACACACACACACACACACACACACACACACACACACACACACACACACACAAACACACGTAAACACACACACACACACACACATATACACGAACACACACAAACACAGTGCCAGTCATCATTAGATTCCCGGCCCGCATCCCCAGTGTTTTCATTTCATACAGCCAAACAACATCACCAAGGGAGGGAGAGTGTGTGTGAGTGTGTGAGTGTGTGTATGTGTGTGTATCTATGTGTGTGTGTCCTGGTTTGCCCCAGTTACCATCCTGATAAAGGAGTAACTGCTTTTGTCCGCCTTGTGCAGTAAATACACTTTGGGAGACATTATCCATCACGCTGTGAGTGCTTATTGGCTACTGTGTGTGTGTGTGTGTGTGTGTGTGTGTGTGTGTGTGTGTGTGTGTGTGTGTGTGTCTGTGTGTGTGTGTGTGTTGCTGGGTCGCCTCTGGCAGATGAATGCAGATCTATTCATGAAATGCACCACAGCAGTTTACAGTGATAACGCCCGTCTCGTGCTTGGAGGGGGCTCTGATCATTAAACAGCTAAACACTCTTTCACACTCACTCACTCTAACTAACACACAATCACATTCCATGTTTTTTTGGCAGTGCATTAAAGGGTACATTCACCCAAAATCACACACAGACTATTTTGCCCACTGACTCGTAGTTTTAAACATGCATGAAGACAGTTTGGGTTTTATCTGCTGAGGTTCTGACATCAGAACGGTTGAGATTTAAAGTCCAACAGAAAGTATACGCAATTCAATTTTTTTTTCAAACCAGTGATCCCAGAAGTAATGTCCTGGTTACTCAGGATACACTGCAGACTACGGCATGTGCAACTGCTCATGGAAATGTTCACAAATATAAACACTGTGCTTTAAAATTCTACTTCAGTAGAATGAAGCACCTTCGAAAGATTATTTTATTTTATCCACTTTTTTGGTTGAGAAATGACATGTACCCAGTTATTTCTTGACACTACCGTATTTACTGATCCTGTAGTGTTCATTTCATTTTACTTTTTGCACCCACCCTCAGTGTGACATAGTATTACTAGTTTACAATGTTGATCATTGTAGTTTTGGGTGAACTTACCCTCCCTACTACTGATGGAGTCACTCTCCATTGCATCACTGCTGCTGCTGCATCCTCGCTAAGCTAACCTAGCAGTTTAATGGATTCAGAACTACCATGGTCGCTGTTACTACAGCCAGTATTGGCCGGTAAAAACAAATATGAAACATTATCCGTCGTGTCACAAGTGTGACACATAAAACAAAAGTCGAAGTGGTCGAGTGTAGTTTTGAATGATGGATAAACAGCTGGTAAAGGTAGAGAGATGCTGGAGCAATGAGAGACCGAGCTGCGAGGAGGTGGGTGTGCCCACGGTTGTCAGATAACACACTCTTTAACATAATTTAACATTTTTGGACAGTTACAATTCCAGAGGTAAAAATCAAGCCAACAATGGGCAATAGCTGTTCAATAAATGAGATCTTTTACAACAGCTTGTGAACCATTGTGGTGCTCACATTGAAACTATAATCATCCAAAAATTATACTGTGTCTCTAGTTTAATAAAATATATGTAATTATCTATTTATACTCCATAAAGTAAAAGCACATCAGAAAGCTGCTCTATCCCTGCAGAAGGAGTAAATGACTTCCACTCATAATTAAAATGTTCTTCTCAGACTGGAACTGTTATGTTAAACATTGCTCATTTGCTTCAGTCCTGCTGGTTCCCGTGCAGTGTCACCGCTGCGATGTCCCACTTTCTCTACATGGATCCAGGCGGCCTCGTCTCCTTTTATCTCATCTCGTCTTCTCAGACAGGAAAAGGTTTTAGAGAGAGGTTCTTATTCGCCCTGTGATCTTTTTGGTTTCACTGCAGCCACCTGCTGCATCAGAGCCAGACCAGACACCACCCGCTGAATTATTAAACACCACGCCTTTAAACGCTACCACTTCGCTCTTTCTTTCCCCTTCTCTCCATCCTTCCTGCCTCCTGCAGGCGACCTGGTGAATTATTAAACAGCAGGACTTCAGCTGATGTCATTTTACTACGCTCTCTTCTTCCTCTGTTGCTTCATCTCACCCTTGTTGCTGTTTTCAATTTCTGAACTTCTTTGATTTGATTTTTCTTCTATATCTTCCCCCTCCTGCTCTATTAGTTTCATTTCTTGAAGAACCGAAGAACTCTGTCACTTTGTCACTGTTTTGTAAAACAAACAACTAAACTAATCAGATCTGTGTTTTTCTGAACATTTGAGTTCTCATCGCTATATTAAAAGAATAATTCATCCATTGTGTCTACTGTGTTATGACTTGAAAGAAAAGTTAATTCTTTTTATATAATAAACAGTCTCATATTTATAAATTTGGCTGACAACTCAATAAAACTCGACTTCCCTCCTTCTTGCCAACATTGCTGCTCAGTTACACTGCTCTGAAAACATCTTTCTGGATGCAGAATATTGTTAGAAACCATCTGTACTAGTCCCAAAACAATAGATGAATATTGGGAACGACACCAAGACAAAACTTTTTCAGATAACTTTTTTCATTTTATCAAAAAATTAAAAAATCGAAAAAAAAAAACAAACACAAAAAAAACAAGCCAATTTCTTACAAGATCCACTTAAAATTTCAGCTGCATATTGTGGCCTTGACCTGCCTTCATTTCATGACAACTGAGAACCTAATGTGCTGATGAAGACCATGAAACCGTAAACCTTCCAGTAAGTGAGCCTTATACTAAGAGTTCTTCATCAAACTTCTATTTCTAAGTACAATAACAGATCTTCAAACTCAATTTTCAAATGTTAGATATGATCGAACCATAGACTGTAAATAAAGATGGATGTAGCCTCAGTGATGTCACTGACTGGTGTCTGAAGAGCCATTTTGAAGCTCAGAGTAAGCTGCTCCACTGCCACCATCTTGGCAGTGCCTGACTCCGCCCCTAACTCCCAGCTAATGCAACAATAAACAAAGAAGCATCCGCTCACGCACCTGTCACTCAAAGTGGCCACACCCCCAGTTCTACCTAACCTTAAGCCTTGATAAAATGTAAACAGGTATATAGACAGTTGTAATGAAGGAGGAAATTAGCTATCGAGACCAAAACAGTTTTTGTACCAGGTGGTAAACATGTTTATTTCTGCTGTAAAGCTGGACATTGTAACATGGGAGTATATGGGGACTGACTGAAGCAACATGGGCGGTCACATCATCAGACTGATGTCTTAATGATCGTCTGTAAATTGCTGACAAGGACGGCAACAATAAAGGTGGACATCAACTCTACCATGCTAATCTTAAAGGACGAAACATGAAAGCGAAATCTAGGAAATGATCACAGGATGTGAAAGGAACAGATTTATCTTGAAGCACTCAGACACACCGAGTCATAATTACACCTTATGAAGTTGTAAATGAAAAGAAAAAAAACATTTTAATTGAACGTTATCCATCTGTTAAACATCATCGTGTTGTTTTGGTCCTGAGCCAGAGCACATTTGTAGAGAGAGAATTGCTGTTTAAATAAAGTTGTTATTATCTTTATTATTAACAGCCTTGACACTCTGGCCTCATTCACTTTCATTGCTTTTTTCTTCCTTGGTGTTGCTGTGTGGTTGCAGTGTCTTGCGTTATAAAAGCAGCAGCTGCATTTCCCAGTTAGAGCCACCACACCACATGACCCCCCCCACCCCCACCCCTACCCCTACCCCTACCCCTACCCCAACCAAAGGCAAAGGCAAAAACCATGGAGGGGGATTTACTCTGAAGGATTTCACATCTTTGAGGATGAACAGTGCATTTCTAATGGGCGGCCGCTGTTTCTTCCCACCGTCGTCTTTTTTTTTTTTGTGCCTCTCATTTGCTGGCTGCAGAGGGTCCTGCCTTTCAGGGTTTGACGGTCATGCTGCACGCATTTACTGCTGATGGGAGATTGTTATTTTCAATTCGTCTCTTTCACGGTCACATCCCAGTGAAGACTCTTTGCCTCCAGTCATGTTAGGAGGTCTTTGCGTTTGTTTTTAGTTTTCTTTTTTTTTTTTTCTTTTTTTTTTAGATACACTATATTGTATGTCTTTTTCCTTATATCCTGGTCTTTTTGTTTAATTTCTACATTGAAGGCCCTTTCAGAAACAGTCGTATTTCAGGGTTTTTACTGGGTATTTCTGTCTTTGTGGTTATTCTGCCGCCATCATTTCCAGTCAGAGATTACAGATTCACATTCTCTATCTCCTCTCTTCTCTTCTTCTATTTAGATGCAGCTCTTTGTGCTATTTATGCTAACATGCCTCTGTCTTTTTCTTTCCTCCATCTGTTTTCATCTTTCTGATGAATCCCTCTTCAGAACTCATCCCATTTCAGGGTTTTTCAGAGCTATTTCAGCCTCTTTTCCAAAGATTGTTTTGATGTGATATTTTCATTCTCTTCATCCTTTTCCCTGTGCTCCTAATCACACACAAGTCTTTCTATTCTTGACTTTATTTATTTGTTTGTTTTTGGACATACAAGTCTGACTTTTTCTGTTCATCGTCCCGCTGGTTTCCTGTCCTTTTTTTTATCTCGTTGTCACTTTAGCAGCAGGTGGGGAAAGGAAGAGGGCAGGGATGCGACGTGGGGACTAAAAGGTTATTTTTCTGACAGAGGAGATGAGTCTGAAAAGGTGAAGGTGTCAAGGACAGAGCGGTGCTGTCATCTCAAGCGAATTTGTTCACCAAAGCGAATGACATTTTACATTTGGGTTCAGAGCTGGAAATTATTTTATTTTTCTTGGATTAAAATGGTACAGGGGGTGCAGTGACTTATAAGTAATCACAGAGCAAGGGAAGATTGATTAATTTATTTTCCCAGCCAGCCTGGGGAACTCAAACCAGCAAAGGAAAAGAAAAAGGAAGTGTATCTGATTAAAATAATAAAAACTAATCATTAAAAACATTTATTTCTCATCAAAGCTGCTTTAGCTAAATTACAAAGGTGGAGATAGAAGAAACAAAGTCCAATAGAAGAACAACCCGTATCCACAGTTTCCAAACGGCAGAAAGACAAAGTTAAAGAACAGCTGGTGAAGATTTAGTCACTGAAGAGAAAAATATTTTCCTCAGGATATTGCAGAGAACAAACTAGTGCTAAGAGAAGAATGAATATTAGATCTTACTTAAACAGAGGACAAGTTTCCGAACATGTTAACACGAAAAGCTCAATGAGCCAGAGTTTGTGTCAGTTTATGTTTGTATTTCCTCTTTCTCATAGTGGTCAAAAATTGCTTAATGCAGATTTCATTCCATACCCAAATAACTACAAATAAAACTGAAACAATTAGAGCTCCATATGTTCCTCTTCTCCTGTGTTTTATTTGAAGTGTTGATCCATAACAAGATATATTTTTGGTTTTAAGAACCATAGACCATCTAAATGTAGTTTTACATCTTCTCTCCTCTCTCTGTAGCTCTAGTAACAAAAGGTTGGTGAGCCAATCAGAAGCGAGGAGGCTCTAAGCCTCTCCTTTGATTGGCTGACTGATTGGCTGTGTTTTCTGAGTGAGCGAATTAATATACAGCAGATTTCAGGTAAAACACTGAAAAGTTGGATGGTGGGTCCAGGTGGGCGGGGCTTGGGGTATGGCTGAGGGCGGTGAATGCTTAGTTGTGACATCACAAAGTTCCAGAAGTCCTGACGGCTGGTTTTAAGGCTCAGTTTCTGAATACAGGCTGTGTGCATTTCTCTGTGGACTGACGCTTTGATACTTTCACAGTATTAATATAGAACCTAGACCTGATCTATAATCAAACAACACATGGACACAGACCTTTAGACTATATGGAACTTTAATATTCAGTGGGTTCCAAAAGTCTGAGACAACTTTCACGTTGGGTGGTCTCAGACTTTCGGACGCCGCTGTATTAGCTGTCAGAAAACTTAATTCCTTACTATTTGGATAATTGAATAATAGGGCTCTAAAACACTGTGATGGACATTTTTCCCCAGTATTTTACATTTTATAGACCAATAAATTTACTGAGACAAATCTGTGGAAGAATAAATAATGAAAATAACAGTTAAGTGCAGGCCTACTTGAAACTAGCTGGCACTGAACACAAATCTTTAATGACTGCCGAACAGGTCTCCAGTTTGTTATTACTCCGAAATGCAGCATTTAAATCAGTCAGTACAGATATAAATTTATTTCTTGCCTCCATCACTCCAAAGCCTCCATCATAACTCCTTAATATCATAAAGTCTTTATAGTTAAAAATACCCGGTGACATGAATTATGCTGACGGACACGGGTGAAAACAGAACCACTTTGAATAAAATAAGAATGACAACTTAATTTCCAATAGCAATTTTCTTAAAGCTTTTTTTTTTTTTTTTTTTTACTTTCGTGCTGAAGAAATTAACTCGGCACTCTCAATCAACCACAAACTAATTTTCATAAAGACTTCCTGAGAAGACTTTTAGATTAGTATTACTGTGTAATGGTAAAGTTTTGCCAATGGCTTGATTTAGCTTGTAAATCAATCCTGTAACATTTTGAAACGCAGCGACACAGATGTTATTCACAAACAAAAACAGAGACAGTAAAATGAAGCTACAAGACCTTTATGTGCGTTTAGCTTGAAACAACATGACACACATGGGCTCTTGCACTGTAGCTCAATTATTACCAGTGCTCTCTATTTCTAAAATCAGCTGTCGCTGTCTGATTTAACAGGAGCCCACAGAGCCGTGAGAGACTTCAAACGCTTCGACTGTCCGAGGCTTATGATTCAAGCACAGGCCAGAGAAAACGTTTTGGACCGTGCCACAAAGGAATCCCTATTATTCCACAATGCCATTATCATTCAGCAGCTCCAACGTGAAATGAATGAAATGGAACTACAAAGAATTTCACGTCAAAATGATAAAAAGCTGTGGGTCATCTTTGGTCAAGATTGAACTGCAGCCCCCCCGAGAGGTCTGGTCACAGTGGAGTTTATACTGAGCTACAAAGAAAAGACTCAAAAAGGCGGAGGAGACTTTAAATTCCACTGACCCTCCAGTGGTCCGGCGTGCATCACGTCAGATAATATGGATGTGAATGGAAATAGAGGGAGAGGGAAGCACCAGTACACAGATCGATGGATCAATAGGCAGAAAGAAATGTAGATACACAGAGAGAGAGAGGGAAAGAACTGGAAAAGAAGACAAGGATAAAGAGCACGAGTATCAGACAACAATGTTGATCCTTGAGAAACAAACAGGAGCTGTATGACCACAAACAGCTGAAATCTGAGTCTGAGTGCATCACATGTTCACAGGGAGAGAAAATCTGATTTGAAACCCTTTGTTGGTGCATCGCGGCTCTTTTCATTGCTGCCTAAACAGGACTGATATCTTTCCCTGGGGTTTATGGCTGCCTCCGCTCACACGAGATCTGGTCTGTATCAGCGAGGGAGGAGGAAAAAAATCTGATTTCACTGTGTTCATATACAATGAATCCTCCCATTCACTGCAGACACTAATCAGCTTTCTATCAGATTTCCGCCTGACCCCGACGTCTTCATGTTACTGTGAGAGCTGAGCCAGATTATGGAAATATCTGCCTTCAGGAAGATGTTCTACATATATTGTCCCTTAAGCCATGGTCGCTGGTAAATTCTGGATTCTGATTGTTTGGAAGGTATGAATTAACTTTTAGCAATCGGATGGTTTAACCAGACACCTATGACGTGTTGGTTTACCATTCAAAGACAGAAACAGCTGAGCCTCAGCATGGAGCTAGGGTTATTTGTGTAACCACCACCAACAACTGAAACTAGAATCACCTCCTCCTGGTTGTCTGCCTCCTCCACTCAGACTAGTTTCAGGTTTGCATCCCTGTTTATCCAGAGTCAGATAAAATAAGAAGCATTTGTGTGAAGTTTTGCCATAATTGTTGTGTGTCTGTGTCTTGACTAATGGCTAAAAAGAGTTTTGTGAGGTCACAATGAGCTCAACCATCTGTTCGTCCTTGGGTCCTAGTTTATGTTTGTGCCAACAAGTTTGTTGTGAAGTGTTTCTGAGATATCGTGTCTGAAAACAATATGGCTGCCACTCTGTCAAACGGCACAGAGGAAACAAAAAGGATAACCAGCTTCTCAATGAGAACCACTTGAATGTAATTTTGAATGTGTGTGTGAGTTCAGTTTTTGAGTCTGTATTTGTTTAAAGTACGCTGAAATAGTCATTAGCAGCTCCTGTTTGCAGTGTGCAATGTGCAGGAATCAGTGAATCACTTTGACACTGAAGAAAACTTAAAAACCTGATGATTCTCAGGCAAGTCTTTCTGTTTCTATGATCTCTAATGTCAACGGACAGTTCCCAGTCGTAGATAATGATGTTCTCAAAAAGTGTAAGTCAAACTGCTGAGCGAGTTGTTAAAGTGGGACCATCAAAAGACCAAACTACAACTTCTCATGTCTCTCTCCCTCTACGCCCCCCTTTTAACTCCCCCGCACGCTCCCCCCCACCCCACCCCATGGAGGGCACCTCACAGCCTGAAAATCACTTCTCTACATCTTTGTCCTTCTTTCCCTTTCTTTCTTTCCTTCTGTCCTTCATCATCTT